>NW_027618087.1:62500-85962 GCF_964187855.1 Myxine glutinosa | reverse complement strand
GCAGTCCATTTGCTGTATGTTTAATAAGGACACTGTCACATCTTTCAGGACATTTTTTTCGTGAGCTTTGCCAGCAGACGTAATGAAAGCCTTCCAGCTGAGCAAATCGCAGTGAGTAGAGGAGGTGACGAGGTGTGGAGGCCAATCGCTTTTGTGACTTGCGCCACATCCCACGGGCCTCACGACATGGTGGATTTGCCTACCATCACGCAACTCCTTTTGTGTGTTTCTGTGTGCACCGAGGCTATAATGGAGTCTGTTGGATTAATGTGAAATGTCCAAATCTTCCTGAAGAAATAACAGCAGTTCAGTTCACGGCCATTAAAGGCTTCTAACCTAAAGCAATTTTTTAGCCGCTCTCGCCTGAAGTCATCGAAGACAAAATACAATGAAAGCAGCGGTTCATGTGCCAGTCTGTACAGATTGGTTTGCCCTTTTGAGATCACACACATAGTCTATTACAGCTTATCTATTTGTACTTCCAAATGAAATTGTTTACGCTCTTCCCCATTTAAACCCCCATTGCATTACATGCATCAAATAAACAACCACAAAATAGTACAGGCCATCAAAAAGAAGGAGAAGGAAACCTCCAATTAACTCATCAAGAATGGCTGAATATTTGAAACAATCTTACCTTATCAGGGTCGTATTTGGAGAGGACACCATCTTCTTGAAATTCTGCCAACACGTCCTTAACCTTTTTGTTGGAATCTGCACGCACACGATCGATGCACAAGGTATTGGAAGGCTGTATTGTTAGGAGTGTGTCTGTGTGCTCATTGTGTCTTGGTAGTTGATATCGGTGTTTGAATCCGCGCAAGCTACACAACAAAGCTGTGTGCGTATTTTCAGATGAAATCAAGGTAAAATTACTAAAATTCTACATTTGATTCCCTTAATCACAGTCATCATTCCTTTTTCATGAGGCACATTCTACCTCAACCATTCCTCATTTTCCATATACTTAATACCTGCAGTAGATCACATGACAATTTTAACCAAAACTAAAACAAAGAGACTGTGTCGCCCATATGCCTCCGCATAGTCCCACAATGGGTAGATGCCATCACTCTGCATATGTATGGGAAGGGGATCACGTTTGTGAAGTTTCATGTTGATCGGATAAGGTTGGTTTTTCTATCCAAGATGGCTGCCAAACCACGTGACCTATGACATCATCATTTTCAAACTATATGCAACAGTGCTGTTAGATGATATTTGTAAAATTTCGCATCGATAGGGTGAGCGGTTTCAGAGATATAACTATTTAATATTTCACTTCAATCCAATATGGCTGCCAAACCATGTGACCTGTGATGTCATAAATTTAATATTTAAATACAAATGGGTCATAGATCATGTCCATGCAATTTCAGATCTTTAGGATAAGGAATTTGATTAAAACATTTTTGGCTGGTATACCACTTCACTTATGATGTCATCATTGTCATGCTTTTGTTCCCCATTGGGAGTACTTGACAATGTGGCAGGTTTCAAATTTTTCCATTCAGTGGTTTCCGATAAATAATTTTTTCATTATTTCCTTTTAATCCAAGATGGCTGCCATACCACGTGACCTATGACGTCACAATTATCAGAAAAATATTCTGCATGGGTGACACTCCCACCCTGAAAGCTTCGTTTCAATCGGCCATATGGTTGCTGAGAAAAACAAGGTTTCAGACGGACGGACAGACGGACGGACGGACAACCCAAAAACATAATGCCTCCGGCGACTTTGTCGGTGGAGGCATAAAAAATATTTTAACAGATTCATAATCCACACATGAATGTTTTGCAGTATGGAAAGAGTGACAGTTTGATCAGGTTCGATTTGAAAGTTCTTGATAAATTTCATCATTGTAACAACACAGTATATCTATTATTCCTATATGAAGAAGAAGAAGATCCACACCATATGCATCTTCATATGCATAGGGCTGCCGAGGCAGTTTACATTGCCTAGGGCAGGGTTTCTCAAACCCAGGGTCGTGATCCAAACATGAAAAATCCCCTCAAAATCCTGGGGGTTTTTTTAGGGTTTTTTTTTCATGTTAAAGGCGTTTTCTCTGACAAATATTTATTTTTATTGCAGGTACTGGTACCAAGTAGGTACCAGTACCATTTGGGTCGTGAGGTGAATGGGATTTCAATTTTTCGGTCATGGACATAAACGTTTGGGAACCACTGGCCGAGATGGACCAATCCTGGATGGGTCGCTACTGTTACACAAGATACTCAAATGGTTCATTCTTCCCAGTCGGCTGGCACTCATTTTGTCAAACTCGGAAGGATGACCGGCTGAGTCAACCCACCAAGTGTTATTTAATGGCGCACCAATGACTCAAATATCTCAAACGTAAGACCCAAAATATTAAGCCAGCCAACTTAACCAGCCAACAATAGGCTTACCTAATAATCTAGTGTTACTCATTCATACGGGGAACACAGGACTCAGCAAGAGGTTGACGAGACGATGGTGGAGGAGAAAATGAAACCTGAAGTGGTCCGACGACAACAGTGTTTTTCCTCAGCGAGATCTCCGGCCTCGACACCATAATGTGCCCAGCGGGACTCGAGCGAACCTCAGGACCGGAGGCAGGAGGTCTGAGCAGGAGGCAAGACAACGAGAACAAGCAGGGAGAGCTCTAATTGTGAAGGCCACTGGAAGAAAGATCTCTTGGCCTTTCGCCTGTGACCACTTTTTATTAACTCACAGCGGGGTCAGAGTTTAAGACTGCACATGGCGCGCCCATTTGCTGCTTTCTAGGAGGGGGTCACTCAACCCTCTCAAAGATGGGAAACTCCATCGAAGGCTCACAGAGCTTGCCTCTCCTCAGATTTGTAAAGGATATACCAGTTTACGGTAGGAATAAAAGCAAATGCAATACAAAGGAAGGAATATGGGCTTAGAAACAACACCAGGCTGAGCGAAGACAAAGGGATCTTCACTAAAACAATCTTGACACTGCCTGTTATACATTTATTGCATACACTTTATGCTGAACATAAATTAAAGAATTAACGATTTTAAACTATACCCATTATCCCATGGCCAGATCTTTATATATATATATATATATATATATATACACAGTCACGTGAAAAAGTAAGTACACCCCATGTCAAGTTTTGACTTTTTCAACATATTTCAACATACAGCTATTTGATCTTCATTTCAACAATATTGATAGATAAAGGTGATATAACATAACAAATATGATGAAACATTTACATTTTGTAGTCCATTGTAAATTTAAATAAACATAAATGCAAATTTCACATATGGAAAATGTAAGTACACCCCTACATTTATCACTACTTCAAATACCTAAAATTAGAATCAGGTGCACCAGCTCAAGTGCAAATGATTAGAACATCGTTAGAGAGGATCTTGGAGGAACCTGTCTTATTTAAACCTCAGACATTTAGTTTGGTTTGCTCTTTGTTGTTGAAGTGTGCGGCGTCACCATGCCGAGATCAAAAGAGCTCCCTGAGGCCTTCAGAAAGAAGGTTATAGATGCCTACGAGTCTGGGAAGGGATTTAAAATGATCCCCAAACAATTTGAAATCAATCATTCGACTGTCCGGAAGCTCATCTACAAGTAGAGAAGATTCCAAACAACTGCCAACTTGTTCAGGCCAGGCCGCCCCAGCAAGTTCAGCCCGAGAGCAGACCGCAAGATGCTGAACGAAGTCCCTAAGAACCCCAGAATGTCATCACGGGACCTACAGGTAGCTCTTGCCACTGTTGATGTCAAAGTGCACGATTCTACCATTAGAAAGAGGCTGCACAAATTTGATCAACATGGGAGGTGTGCCAGGGGAAACCTTTGCTGTCCAGAAAGAACATCAGGGCAAGCCTAAAGTTTGCCAATGAACACCTAGGCAAAGACCAGCACTTCTGGAACAATGTGCTCTGGACATATGAGTCAAAGGTAGAGCTATTTGGCCACAGTACCAGAAGACATCTTTGGTGAAAACCAAAGACAGCATTTGACCACAAGAAGCTGATACCAACTGTAAAGCATGGTGGTGGAAATATTATGGTTTGGGGCAGCTTTGCTGCATCAGGGCCTGGGCAGCTCACCGTCATAGAATCCACTATGAATTCTTCATTGTACCAGAGGGTGCTTGAGGATAATGTGAAGCCATCTGTCAGAGAGTTGAAGCTCAACCGAAGGTGGACCTTGCAACATGACAATGACCGTAAACGTACCAGTAAATCCACCAAGGAATGGCTGAAAGGAAAGAAATGGAGGGTTCTGGAATGGTCAAGTCAAAGCCCGGATCTAAATCCCATCGAGATGTTGTGGGGGGATTTGAAACGAACTGTGCATGCAAGAAACCCTTCAAACATCACACAGCTGAAAAATTCTGCATGGAGTAGTGGGCAAAAATTTCTCCCAGTCAATGTCAGAGACTGGTAGACAGTTATAAGAAACACCTACTTGGGGTTGTTTCGGCCAAAGGGGGCAATACCACCTATTAGAGCCAAGGGTGTACTTACTTTTTCCACATGCAAAATTTGCATTTATGTTTATTTAAATTATACAATGGACTACAAAATGTAAATGTTTCATGATATCTGTTATATTATATCACCTTTATCTATCAAATATTGTTGAAATGAAGATCAAATAGCTGTATATGTTGAAAATGTCAAAACTTTATATGGGGTGTACTTACTTTTTCACGTGACTGTATACATACATACATACATATATATATATATATATATATATATATATATATATATATATATATATATATATATATATATATATATATATATATATATATATATATATATATATATATATATATATATATATACAGACTTGGCATTTAATATGGAATATTTTTTTGTGGGGGTGAACTTACTTTTCAAGATGACTTAGAACCAAAAGTTCATTAGAATTATGTTGAAATTATTCTAGATTTTGTTAATGTGACCTTTAAACGAAACAAAAACCACATTTGACATTTCAAAGCAAATAAATTGATCCTTGAAAGTGAGGTGAACTGATATCGAACTCAATTCATGGACAGTACTGTGTTAAACTTCTGTACGTTTTCCAGAAGTATCTCTTTGTTTTGCACATTAGCCAAAAAATTTTTTAACAAAAGTTAAATTACGACTGGGATTACAGACAGTAAAATTACAGTTCAGTACTTCGTGTAACCCCCACGAGCATTCAGGAGAGCACGTACACGTCGAGGCATGCTGTTCACGAGATTTGCCAAGGTTTGGACAGGAATCGCTTGCCACGCAGTGACGATAGCCTGCTGCAATTCACGCACAGAGGTCGGCTGCTGGTCCAAGTGGTCGATTTGATGCGTTAATTCTGCCCACAAGTTCTCTATCGGATTGATATCCGGAGACATGGCAGGCCACTCCATATGCTCTACACCACGGTCAGCAAGAAAGTGTTGGTTCATGCGAGCACGATGAGGCCGTGCATTGTCATCTTGGAAGACAAAGTTTCCTCGAAAGGTTGCACTAACAAATGGAAGCAATGTTTCTTCCAGAATGGCCCTGTGCTTGGAACTGGTTCAGGTTTCCATTCAGAACAACCAGGTCAGTTTTGCCCCCTGCATGAAAAGCAGCCCAAACGGTCACCCCACCACCTCCAGCTTGGACTCTTGGCACAATACAATCTTCGTTGTAGGCTTCATGCACTTGTCTGCGCACTCGGACGTGGCCATCTTGACGATGGACCAGAAATCTTCTACTGCCAACTACAATTGCCGCCATTAAGCATGTGCTCAGCTCGGGGAAGAAGGGCGTGCCCGCCCATCGTCATCAAGGGCGGAGCCAGAGGGCCGTGCCGACCAATCAGGGCCGAGGCGAGCTGACCGATGGGCGTGTCCTGGACACTAGCGGCTTGATCGCCTGAGGCACTATAAAAGCGCGCTTGCAAGAGCCGAGGGTGTGGTTGGAATAAGCAAGAGTTGAATTGAGGAGAGTTGAGTTAGGGATCCCTGAAAGAGCAGTTTCAGCCACAGCAGCTTCAGCCACAGCAGCTTCAGCCCCAGCAGCTTCGGGGCCTTGACGGCAGTTTCGAACGGGGCCGCGAAGGAACGGCGGCTGCTAAACGCGCCGATCGAGAAAGGGCGGCGGCTGCTAATCCCCGACCCGACCGTGCTGCGGGTCCAGCTGAACCTTCCTCCCCCTCCAGCCATCCACCTCCTGCCATTCCTATCATCATTCCCGCGTGAGTCTGTCTTTTGTTTGTTCTGTCCTGGGTTTAATTAAGACTGTAGGTAAGCTAGCATTGCACTGTGTCTCTGAGTTCTTCTGTATATTATTTTATTATCTTTCCTGCTCCTTGGTTTTTTTGGTCTTGTAAAAAGTAAATAAATTATATTTGTATTCCCGATTTCTCCTTCTTCTTCTTCACATCCGTGTCGCCTTAGTCTTTTCCCCATTGAATATCTGTGGCGCGATTCGGCCAACGTTCAGGAATCGGGTTAGTCGGGGTAACTGTTAGGGCCGCGGCACCATCCGCTCGGCAAATCAACATCTTATCCGCGGTCTGTAACAATATATATATATATATATACATATATATATATATATAATTATATATAAATATATATATATATATATGTGTATATATATATTGTTACGGACGCGGTTAAAGATGTTATTTTGACCGAGCAGTGGTGTAACCGCGACCGAACAGTTATTCCCCGACTAATACCCGATTTGCCCCAAACTTTGGCCGGATCGCGCCACCGCTATTCAATCGGGAAAACTCTAAAGCGACCGAATACAAAGAGGAAGAAGACGTACAGAAGAGTAATTGGATTTATTATTTACACATATAAGTAGGAAGAAATCAGTCACGTTTATTTACAGAAGATATTAGATACACAGTGCAACGCTAGATTACCTACAGTCTTAATTAACCCAGGGACAGAACAAACAAGGACAGACTCACGCAGGGAATGATGATAGGACTTGGCTGGAGATGGATGGCTGGCGGGATAGGGAGGTCCGACTGGTCCTGCAGCCGATCGACTCGTTGGGCAGCCACCGCCCCTTCGCGGCCCTGCTCCAAACTGCCGTCCAGGCCTCACGCTGCTGTGGCTGCAGTTTCGGTGGCTCCAGCTGCAGCAAATGCAGTTGCGGTGGCTCGAGCTGCAGTTCAACTCTGGACTTCTTGGTTGGACTCAACTCCTTGGACTCCCTCTCGTCTCTCGGTAAAGGCTCATCTCCTTTTGGGAAACGCCCTGCCGTGGGTTATATAGGCCCCACCCCTCAACCTTCGCAAACCTCCTCGATGTTTCTCTCCACACCCTCTCCAAGTCCAACCCCTTGTTCGTGGTTGGTTGAGTGGGGCTGACTCACTCCTCCCCTCTATGACGAGGTGGAGACACGCCTTTCTTCTCCGACCCTGCCTCGTGGTCAATGGCGGCAATTGGAAGGGAGGTAATTTCCAGTCGATGAAAGGGGGAATGGAGGTTTTGGGAATGGGAATGAAGGGAATCTATCTCTTTCACTGGTGCAATGGAGTATTTCAATTAATGGGAGACACAGCCTTATCCTAAAACACATAATAAGATATAACTGTTGAACAGGGGTATTCTATGATTAGCTGTGGTGTGGATGCTTTATGGACTAATTATGGGACGCCCTTTGACCTTTACACAGCTCCGGAGGCAGGAGGCGCAGAATAACAATAATAATAATACACACATTCAAAAAAATACAGTCCTCATATCCGCAACAATATATATGTATGTATATATATATATATATGTATATATATATATATATATATATATATATATATATATATATATATATATATATATATATATATATATATATATATATATATATTGTTGCGGATCTCGGCGCCGGCCTTCTCCCCTTACCAAGAGGGGATTCGTCCCCTTGTCTTTGACTGACCAGGCGCGACCCGAGGCCTATGACGTCCTTTCCGGACAGCGCTAAATAGGGTTGTAGGACCAGATTCGCTATTACCTAAGTACTAGCGCTGCCCTGAAACGAGGAGATAAGCCTCGCATGAATCACGTGTGTTTATGGATACGCCGAGCGGTAGCGAACACGCGATCCGTGCCGTTATCAATTACTAGACCCCGATCTAAGCGGTTCTTATTCGTGCCATGCTTACCCAATGGAGAAATCACAGAAAAGGTCGAATTGGGAAGAAAAGAAGAACATCATTTATTCACACTATTTACAATGATGAGAAGAAGAGACACAGTGCAGCCTTAAAAACAGTCTTAACTTACTCCCAGGACAAACGGGCCCGTCTCATATACAGACACACTCACACGGGGCTTGCTGATGAAGGTCAGGTTGATGGTCACCAGCGCGTCCAGGGATGGGGTCCTTGCAGCTCTGTCTCCGGTCCCTAGCTCGTATTGGGCAGATGGTAAGTAGAGACGGCAGGAGCTCTCCGCGTGTCGTTGGCGCACACGGGATAATACGGGGCGAACGGTAGGGTCTGGGCTCTGGCGGTTAACACTGGCGGCTATTGCCACGTTCACTCGCGTGGCTGCGTACATAATAGGTGAATACAGTTCAAAGCCTTGATGCGTTCAAAGCCTTGAATGAAGTGCTCTCAATGCGCTCGCCGTAATAGTCCTTCCAGCCCTCTTCTCTGCGAGTCCTCACTGCAAGCCTTTTTCCAACCAGTCCTTTCGTACGAATCCTTCGAGTCCTTCGCTTCAGTCCTGTTCAAGGGTTTTGTGCACTGGCATTCATAGGCACGCCCCGCAAACCTTCTAGCACTCACCAGACGTGCCTTACCACGCCCTATCGCGCCATGCCCTTAGAGCCCTGGTTGGCTGGTGGCCCTTACCGTCATCGCCTCTGACGCGCTCCTTGACCCCGCCCCACCCCGACCCCGCGCTCCTCCCTCTTCTCAGGACTACCTCGTGTTACTTGACTAGCGAGCGAACAAAGGGCAGCGAGTGCTGCTGGCAGGCAAAGCGTAACAAACTGCTGCGGGTAGCCAAAATGTAACAAATTGCTGCGGGTAACCAAAATGTAACAAATTGAGGGATCAGCCAAAATGGGGCGCGGGATCGATTATGCCCATAGGTGGAATTGGAGGGTGGCGCAAAAATGAAGGACCTAAACTCATGTCTTTACACAACGCAGATATTACTAGGGGGAAATGGCCTATACTCACACATACTATGACATAACTAATACTCTAAGTGGGCCTACGTGTTGCTCGTGGACTAACTATGGGGGGCAAACCTTTAGCCTTTAATGATGTCATATGTACAAATCTCAAAACCGTAGCAATATATATATATATATATATATACACAGACTTGGAATTTAATATGGAATTTTTTTTTTGTAGGGGTGAACTTACTTTTCAAGATGTCTTGGAACCAAAAGTTCATTGGAATTATGTTGAAATTATTCTAGATTTTGTTAATGTGACCTTTAAAAGAAACAAAAACCACATTTGACATTTCGAAACAAATAAATTGATCCTTGAAAGTGATGTAAACTGATATCGAACTCAATTCATGGACAGTACTGTGTTAAACTTCTGTACGTTTTCCAAAAGTATCTCTTTATTTTGCACATTAGCCAAAAATTTTTTTAACAAAAACAAAAGTTAAATTACGACTTGGATTACGGACAGTAAAATTACAGTTCAGTACTTCGTGTAACCCCCACGGGCATTCAGGAGAGCACGTACACGTTGAGGCATGCTGTTCACGAGATTTGCCAAGGTTTGGACAGGAATCGCTTGCCATGCAGTGACAATAGCCTGCTGCAATTCACGCACAGAGGTCGGCTGCTGGACCAAGTGGTCAATTTGATGCGTTAATTCTGCCCACAAGTTCTCTATCGGATTGATATCCGGGGACATGGCAGGCCACTCCATATGCTCTACACCACGGTCAGCAAGAAAGTGTTGTATCATGCGAGCACGATGAGGCCGTGCATTGTCATCTTGGAAGACAAAGTTTCCTCGAAAGGCTGCACGAGCAAATGGAAGCAATGTTTCTTCCAGAATGGCCCTGTACTTGAACTGGTTCAGGTTTCCATTCAGAACAACCAGGTCAGTTTTGCCCCCTGCATGAAAAGCAGCCCAAACGGTCACCCCCACCACCTCCAGCTTGGACTCTTGGCACTATACAATCCTTGTTGTAGGCTTCATGCACTTGTCTGCGCACTCGGACGCGGCCATCTTGACGATAGACCAGAAATCTAGACTCGTCACTGAAGATCACGTGATTCCAGTGTCCTGGCTGCCATTGACTGCTCTCTGGCCCACTGCAATCGGCGCTGGCTGTGTTGTCTGGTCAGGCGAGGCTTTCTCAGGGGACGCCTGGCACGATAGCCTGCTTGAACCAGTCGTTGGTTGACTAGCCTTCTGGATACAGGCACATTTGTCAGTTGCTGCCACTCAGCCCTAAGCCGATTAGCTGACTTGGTACGGCCATTGCGGACTAACCGGTGCAGCTGGCAATCATCTCTCCTTGTGGTTCTGCGGGGACGTCCTGGCCTCGGTATTGGAGTAGGGACACCACTCTGAGCATTTCGTTTCAGGATCTTTGACACCTGACCTTGAGTGATGCCATACTGCCGAGCGATTGCACGCTGTTTCATGCCGTAATTTCGTAAAGCCACCACTCCATGACAAACAGCATTGTCGAGTTGACGGACCATCTCCAGAGGAAGCGGCAATAACTTTTGGAGACGTGCAGCAGTTGTTTTCCACTAATACAGAACGCAACAACCCTTGTATACCCGACTGTGAAGCCAATCATCAAATGCACTGTCCGTACATTTTGCCACGCCACCTGTGATATAATCCTGTTCCTGTTGTTGACTTCTTGCTGCGACAGACAATCAGTGACATGGTTCTTTAAACAAATAAATCACCAAAGTGTAAAAGAAACTCACCAGATTGATATACTGAGTTAAGAAAGTAAACCCAAGTCAAGAAAGAAAAAAATTCCATATTAAATGCCAAGTCTGTATATATACATATACATATACATATATATACATATATATATATATATATATATATACATATATATATATATATATATATATATATATTATATATATATATATATATATATATATATATATATATATATATATATATATACCGAGCGTGATAAGTGCCGCCTGCCACGCGGAGCATTATCTCTCGCTTCCACCAAGCACAGTATGGAGTCATCCTGGATGCAGCCGGGAGTAATGATTATAACATATGAGTGGTGCTCCAACCTATGACGAACAACGTGACGTCACCTCCACAACATCCGCACTGTCGGCAAAACTCTGGAAGAGCCATCCCGCAGCGACAATCATAAAGATGTTATTTCAGATCCGTCTGATATACATACATACATCCATACATACATATATATATATATACATACATACATACATACATACAAGTGTAGTGTGGCTTGAAGCGCTTGCCTCACCACTCATCGCTGCAGATGCACAGGCTTGGTTTAACTGAGGATAATAAGTTAATAACCATACGTGAGTTGTTGTGTTGTCATGACTTACACAAATCATAATACAAACATTTATTTTGTACAAATTTATCTGAACTGTTGGTGATATCACATTTTTATAAGCAATTTAAGTTGAAGATTTAAGTTGACAAAAAGTGTTTTGTTTTGTTTTCAAACAAATTTTTCAAATTTCAGAATGGTTTTAATACAAGTGCATATCATAAAGTTGACTATCTAAATTTATCAGTCCTCTTGTACGTATACCTTTCTGTCCAGCAATATACCAATTAAAACAGGTGATATTTTTTCATCTCTGCAAATTAAATTTGCAATACGTTTTTCGGTAAAGGATGATTTTGTGCTCAGAGGATATATTCCATCCAGTTAAAGAGTTGTATTTGGCTATTAGTTTGATGAGGCCACGTGAGAATGTTTCTAAACATCATTGTAATCTCTTGTTAATCATCAGTGGGCGATGGGGTTTTGCTTTTTGATATATTTTTTGTTTTTTTTGTTTTTTTTACCATTGGAGATTTGGCATAAATTTTCAACAAATCTTTATTATGAGAATATAATTAAAAATTGTGTCAAACTGTGAGAGGGCAAAGTCAAAGTGACAATAAATAGCCCTTATCATCCTGTCCGCAGCACATCAAACGTGAGACGGCCCAGTTTTTTTTTAAATCTCTTCCGTGTTTCTTTATGTATTTACCATTGAGCTTCAGTGTGTCTGTCCAGATCCTAACTTTTTTTTACCAATTTAGCTTTTGTCATCAAATCTTCAACAAACCTATATTATGAGAATATTGAGAACAAAAATTAATAAAAAACACAATTTATTAACTAACCTCCTTCATATTCTCATAATAAAAATTGGTTGAAGATTTGATGAAAATACTAAAATGGTAAAAAGTTATGGACACACACACATCTTGTTTTTTACCTTGCGCTCGCGAAGCGAAAAGCGGGGTTAAGCATTCAGTTACGTACGTGTGGGTTCCGTGTGCCGTGCCGTTCGTGTCTGCATTAAAAAAATTCATTTTCTCGGCAAACGTTGATCCGATTGACATGAAATTTTCACCATGGGAGGGCCTCCTCCTGTAGAATATTTTAATGATTATTATGACGTCATAGATCACGTGGTACAGGCACCATCTTGGAAAAACTTTGCACCTCTATATCTCTGAAACCACTCCATGGAAAAAATTGAGACCTGGCTCATTGCCAACTACTCCACATGGGGAATAAGATATGTTAATGATGATGTCATCGGTGCCTTCGTTATGACGTCATAATTCGACAAGTCCAACACTTATCTGAGCATTATAAATTTTTTCTCAGCAAATGTTGGTCTGATGGACACAACATTTTCACCATAGGAGCGCCTCCTCCTTAAGAATATTTTAATGATAATCATGACATCATAGGTCATGTGGTACAGGCGCCATATTGGAAAAACCGAAAAAGGTTGCACCTCTATATATCCAAAACCGCTGCGTGGAAAAAATTGAAACATGGCTCATTGTAAAGAACTCCATATGGGGAAGAGGTGTTGTTAACGATGACGCCATTGGTGCCATAATTATGACGTCATAATTCGACAGGGACAACGCTTAGTCTGATCAGTTTGACATGTATTGAGCGTGATCTATGCAACAATTATATTAGAGAATATAAATTTATGATGTCATCGCTCACGTCGTCTGGCAGCCATATTGGATCAAAGAAAAAAAATGTTCAAAAACAGAAGAGTTGGGCTCGCAATAAGTTGATTGCGCAGGGTAAGTATTCTATGAATACCATCTAGTTCACTTCTGTTGCTCACAATTGTAATACACACA
Source organism: Myxine glutinosa (assembly GCF_964187855.1). NCBI lineage: Eukaryota > Metazoa > Chordata > Myxini > Myxiniformes > Myxinidae > Myxine > Myxine glutinosa. The sequence goes on along the minus strand of NW_027618087.1, from coordinate 72,628 downwards.
TATATACACACACACACACACACACACACACACACACACACACACACACACACACACACACACACACACACACACACGTCTCCAGCTATATGACTAATCAGGGATTCCTCGATCGACAAATAAACATGTCAAAGGTACAAGTTGTGGTTATTTGTGTTATATGTTGTGTGGCGTGTCCTTGCTTAATGAAATTGCGGAAACGAAATTGCCTCTTTTGTTTTTATTTCTCTCTTTCTTATCATATGTGTCTACAGAGAGGTGAACTCTTGCAAATTGTTTTTGTAAGTCTCACTTGGCTGCACCAGGATGGGTTTGAGATTAGAGGAATATCAGCCAAAACCAGGATCCTATCCAGATTCCTCCTGATGAATCCATCTTGGACTATTCGGGTTCCGACTGATGCTGTATTTGATATACCATACTCTATTACAGAACGTTTGTGCTGCCAAAGGAGTTTCTTGGCCAAAGTTATACTTGGTGGTGTGAACAGGAATTTGTAATTTGTTAATGGTGCCAGCGATATCTAATTATCTACTCTTTGCGAAGAGCACTGTGGGATCTTTAATGTCCACCAACTCATGCCAGCAGATGGGACACCCAGATTAACGTCCATCGGAGGGCAGACACGCACATTGATGAAACACCCTGCCTGTGAAACACTGAGATGCCAGTTTATAGCTATGCCGGGATTCAAACATAGGCTAGACAGCTTATAGGTGAGTGTGCGTACATCCAGGCCACCCTACCAGCCCTGATTCGACATACTTACATGTATAAAAAGAGAACCATCGATGGGATATAACATGCCAGACTTGAACTTTTTGTTCAAATTGGTTGGTGATCGAAAACGTGCAAGGCAGAGGGAATGTTTTCAATCAACAAAAAAAACAGGCAGAAACTTGAAAAAGAGCAATCAAAGATTGCAAACCCTCACCAGGATGTATTTTCAATGGTTTTTAAGGCTTTTGTGTTAAAACAAATATGACGGCCGAACCACGTGACCGATGACGTCATCATTATTTTTTTGTAAACTAATTTATTCCTAGATTATGCTCAAGAAATTTCAACTTGATCAGATGAAGTTTTGTACTTGTCGAATTATGACGTCATAATGGAGGCACCTATGACATCATCATTAACATATCTTATTCCCCATGGAGAGTTCTTTACAATGAGCCATGTCTCAATTTTTTATATTCAGCGCTTTCCGAGATATAGAGGTGCAATGTTTTTTTTATTTTTTCCAAGATGGCGGCCGAACCACGTGACCAATGACGTCATAATTATCATTTTAAAATTATACAGGTGGAGTTTCACCGATAGTGAAAATTTCCTGTCAATCGGACCAACGATTGCAGAGAAAATCATATTTATTCTGTGCGGACAAACAAACAAACAAAGATGAAAAATCACTCAACGATTGACACATGGAAAAAGAGAACAAAGTAGCATGGCACTCAGTGGAGCATCGTTTTGACCTCAAAAATAATTAGTGGTTGAATTCAGTGACCTGATATGCAAACCGTCTTCAAAGTTTAAGTTAATCGGATGAAAATTGACAATTTTAGAAATTCGGCCTATGTTGACCTTTTGGCCAATGTTGACCTCAAAAATTGTTGGTGGTTGCTTTCAGTAAGGTGATATGTAAATCCTCTTCAAATTTCAAGTCAATCGGATGAAAATTGAGAATTTTAGAAATTTGAAAAAGTGGTTGACCTTTGGCCTATGTTGACCTTTTGGCCTAAGCTAATCTCAAAAATAGTTGGTGGTTGTATTCAGTTAGCCGATATGTATATCCTATTCAAATTTCAAGTCAATCGGATGAAAATTGAGGATTTTAGAAATTTGAAAAAGGTGTTGACCTTTGGCCTATATTGACCGTTTGACCTTTTGACCCCAAAAATATATAGGATTTTGTCCGACCACAAACTCTACCATTTGGTAAAGTTTCGTGAAGATCGGTTTAAAATTGTGACCTGTAGGCAAGTATAAGTGAGCGGACAGACAAACACACACACAAACAAACACACACAAACCGGATAGTTTAGTGGGAAGAAAGGGGTATCATGCATCCCCCCCCCCCCCCGGAAATCAACTTCTAATCGACGTCTCCAGATCAGAAAAAATGCGTAGAAAACGATGAGCTATGTTAACAAATTGTAAAAATGTCCCACGTATCATTTTTATGCAAATTAGTGCCGCCATTACCAAAAACATTATTTTTCACTATATCTCAGCCATTACTGCAGATAACTGAACAAATAAGGTGTCTAGACCCATGTTTTGAGGGTCAAAGATTGTCATAAAACTATTCTTGAAGTGACCACATGTGTCCGTGGCATACTAGTATGCAAATTAGGGCCGCCATTACCGAAAAATCTTTTTTTTGCCATATCTCGGCCAATATTGCACATAACTGCACAAGTAAGGTGTCTAGACCCATGTTTTGAGGGTCAAGGGTCATTAAAAGACCATTCCTGAAGTAACTATGCGTGTCCTTGGCATGTAAATATGTAAATTCTAAAGTGTCGACATTACCGAAAATTTGATTTTTAGCTGTATCTCAGCCAATATTGCAGATAAGTTGACAGAGGGTTTTTTCAGTGTTTTTTTAGGGCAATACTTTCACCAATGTAACTTCTCTTTCCCATTCTCTTTCCCATTCCAAATAAGCAGTGGTGATAGAAGTGGACATTAAGCCATCATGCCCAAAAGAAAACGTAACCAGAGCGCAGATCCTGCAGCCCCCAAACACTCCCCGCCTACATGCATCCTTCATGTGCGATCCATGTCTGATCATGATAGTTTTACACCCCTCAGTAAAATCAAAGGAACTGCAAGTGAAAAACTACAGCAACTTCATAAGATCCGGGACCAACGTCTCCATCAATCACATGAGTCCCCATATCGTATGCAATCAGTGTGCGATCAGATTCCTACAACTATCCCCGATGATCTGGAAAGTGTTGGGTATCACTGTTAGTGTTATCAGCACTTTACTGACAACCGCAATCGTCTGGGAGGTTATACAGAACCAGAAGCATCAACCTCGCAATGGCATCACTCCCCTCGTAAATTGTCTTCAGCGGGTTCCGCTCGACCCATCTTCCCACCAGAGTGCATTTTCTGTGACAAAGTAGAGATCAAAGATGGTGATCGCAAAACTGAGCGAGTGGAAGTCTTCTCATCTTGGAAGAACAAAGAAAATGCATGGGAGCAAATCGAATCACGGGCCGAGAAAATAGGTCTAGTTCGACTTCATCGATGGGTGAAAAACAAAGACCTCTTTGCTGTCGAGGCCAAACACCATCCATCATGCTTGAGAGCTTTCCGCACAGCGTTCACTAACTACGAGCGCGGGATTCGTAGAGCCGAAAGAGCAATTAATACCGAGCATGCTCGCATGTCAGCCGCCCACAACAAGGCACTCGTCTCAGTACTGGAGCACATTCAAACTCATGTTGTCCAGCAGAATGAGATCCTATGGCTATCTTCCTTGCGCTTGCTCTATGTTGAAGAACCGAAACGGAATGGGTACGAGAACTCGAACTATCACTCTGAGAAACTACTGAAACGACGACAGAATGACCCAATCAAGAACCATGTCTCATTCACGAAGGTCGATCACGACAAAGTTGATGCAATTTCATTCTGGCTCGTGTACAGCTTTCTACCTCAATTTTCAAAGTCCAATGCCTCTTTGTGTTTCAGGTCGAGGTGCGTGAGCTCCCCACAATCTACAGCAACCAGGAAGAGACTGATACTACGGTGGTACTTTACCTCCATCACGCCACCGCCCTCGGATACAAGAACGCTGTGGTCAGAACCCCTGGCACAGATATCTTTGTGATTCTTCTCTACCACACTCACGCCATCAAGCTGACTGTATACCTGGATACGGGGTCAGGAAAACATCGACAACTACTCAACCTCTCTGAACTCACAGAATCCCTGGGAGAAGACTACTGCGGCACTCTTCTTGGGTTCTATGTATTCAGTGGAGAGGACTGCACCAGTTCCTTCAAAGGCAAGGGGAAGGTGGGGCCCCTGAAAAAGCTGGAGAATAACCCCAGGTTTCACAAGGCCTTCAGGCAACTCGGTGATGACTGGAACATCAAGCCAGCACAGGTGCTGAAGCAGTTGGAACAGTTCACCTGCCTGATGTACGGACAGAGTCGAGAGTCTTCGGTGGACATCATCCGTACCAAGCTGCTGCGCAAAATGGTGGCGGAGGACAAGAAACTCACTTCCAAGTCCAAGATCGACCTGGCTCGCCTTCCTCCCTGCCAGTCTGCTCTGAAGCCGCACATCCAGCGTGTGAACCACCGCGTTGCCTTGTACAAGTGAGCTGACGAACCCATTGTAGAAAAGCCAAAACCCTACGATGAGGGGTAGGGATGGATGAGGACTGACGAAAGCGTGTTGGAACCTGTGTGGTCCAGCGGTCCTGTCCTACCAACCTCGCTGGTTGATCTTCTGGACACTGAAGATCGTGAAGAAGAGGAGGAGGAGGAAGAAGAAGAGGACGAGTTTGACTTTGATGATTTCATTGAAAGCGACGATGATTGATTGATCTGATAGTGGACCTGTGATTGCAAAAATAACACCATTTGTGAAATCATTGCCCTGAAAAACCCCTCTTAACTTATCTACAATATTGTCTAAGATACAGCGAAAAATCAAATTTTTGGTAATGCCGGCACTTTAGAATTTACATGTTTACATGCCAAGGACACACATAGTTACTTCAGGAATGGTCCTTTAATGATCCTTGACCCTTAAAACATGGGTCTAGACACCTTACTTGTGCAGTTATGTGCAATATTGGCCGAGATATGGCAAAAAAATGATTTTTCGGTAATGGCGGCCCTAATTTGAATACTACTATGCCACGGACACATGTGGTCACTTCAATAATAGTTTTACTACAATCTTTGACCCTCAAAACATGGGTCTAGACACCATATTTGTTCAGTTATCTGCAGTAATGGCTGAGATATAGTGAAAAATAAATTTTTCGGTAATGGCGGCACTAATTTGCATAAAAATGACACGTGGGACATTTTTACAATTTGTTAACATAGCTCATCGTTTTCTACGCATTTTTCTGCTCTAGAGACGTCGATTAGAAGTTGATTTCCGGGAGGTGCACGATACCCCCTTTCTTCCCACTAAACTAGGAGTGAGCAACATACTGGCAAAATTATTATTATTTTTTGCCAAGTAAGAAGCAGACAAACAAACAAACGGACTCAAATGCAATACCCTCTCCTCTGGCGAGGGTAATAAAGCGATCAGAAAGTACTTCTGCTGTACCAACAGTTAAGCAATAATTGTTTTTTGGAATGTCATGTAATTGTCAGTGGATTGCACGCGAGCTGCCGACACATTGCCTCGTTTATCAAAATATTCCAAAAAGCCCGGAACTCTTTGCCCGAACATTAAAAGCAGAATATTTTAAGCAAGAAAACCTCTTTAAAAAAAAAAAAAAAAAAACTCTGAAGGCCAAATACATGGTGAAAACAAGAATGTTTTGCGTTTACCTGCCCAAAGGCTTAAGCATCTTCATTAATAACATTAAATATAGAAAAGAAACAGTGCAGTAGAAACTTAACACCTCTTGAGCAAAAAGTCAAGTCTTTCAGAGAAAACTATTTATTGCAAAATGCAATAAAGACATAGCAGAGGTAACAGAAGATTTGATTTATAAAATTATTGAGTAGTTGCAGTAAATTTGTGGAAATTGCTGAAAGTGCGATCCGTTCTTCTGTCGGAAAAGTTGGACACGTCCACACACGTTTTGAAACACTCAATGCAGTTTTTCAGCCCGGATGCCATGGATAGCCCCTGAAATTGTAGTCTTCAGGTCTTGTATCAATTACAGTGAACATCAAAACATTCCTTTTCTCAAATGGACTCATTTCAAATTATAACTTCTGATTCGGACCTGGTCACTCTACCTTGGACATGCTGCTTCTACTCTCCCAACAATGGATGAAGACCCTGAATATCAGACATGAGATCAGGGCCTTCTCTGGACATATCCCGCCTTGCTCTCCAAACTCTTTGCCTGTGGCATCCAAGGCCAACTCCACTCTTGAATTACTGACTTCTACTCTCATAGCCAACGTGTTGCTCTCAGTGGAATAATTACATCTCTCCCTGTCAAGGCTAGAGTACCCCAAGGCAGCGTTCTAGGCCCTATCTTATTCCTAATCTTCATAAACAACCTCTTTGACTCTCTGGAAAATCCTCTTTATCTCTTTTCTGATAACATACCACATCTTTATGAGACCCTCTGCCCTCTCCAGGCTTTGGCCCTCCAAGGTATCTGCAGGACGCACGTGGTTCACCAGCAACCCCCTCCTCGGAAACTCCCAACATCCAGAATCACTTCTCACCTGCACTCATTTGTTCCTCTTTTTCCCCACCTGTGTACCCCACTCCCACATTCTCTTCAATCTCTTTCCCTTCAGGTCTTCAACACAGCTGTTAAATCACACCTATCCCTGTACCTCCCTAAATTCCCCGTCTATTTTCTCTGGGCCCTGCTATTGGCATATCCACCTTGTCTTCCTGCTTTTCCTGTTGTTATGTTGCGTCCTGGTCCATTTTGTGTTCTAGCCCTTCCATGAGCTTTGACTCTGCATACTAAAAGAAAAAGACCGTGTTTTTGAGATGGTTTTTTGACAAAAGTCCGATGGGGAAAAACAACATGGCCCGAAACCATGGGAAATGATGTGATCCTCAAAAACTGCACTGACTGCAGGCATGCTTGCATGTGCCTTGTGTGCAACTGCACTGTCTTCCTGAAACCATCAATCTCGTTTCTTCTCTTCAATTAGTTCATTGAGAAAATGCTGGAGTATATCTGTGGCCCAAATCTTGGTGTTGTCGTTGTTCATTTGTCAGACATGTGGAGGCCTCGACCATAAAGAAGGTGCAATCTAAAACCTGATCCCCTTTTTCTGCTACCAATTACATGTTGGAGCCATTGCCAGTTCACGCACTTTTCTTTGTCTCCAGGTGCAAGTTTATGAACAACATTCACTTTCTAGGGAACAAACCTCAGTATATTCCATACAGCTCTGTATATAGAGGTAGGAAGACGCCTTACTGCAAGTAAACAAGCATAAACACATGAAAGGAACATTACCAGACCCGGTGTTCAAATGATTAGAGAGTCTGCTCCAAGTCTGGGAAGTCGGACGTTCAAACCTCGGCCGAGTCCTACCAAAGACTGTAAAAACGGTACATGTTGCTTCCTTGTGTGACGCATCCAAAAGGATAAAAACACAAACAGACAATCCCCATTGGTTGGGGAGGAGGAAATTCCACCTGAAGAAATGCCAGGCTGAGTGCGGTGAGAAAGGCAGCACCATTGTTGTGACGCCCTGGTATCCTGAGTACCCCAGGAAGTGACGGCACCTCCGCAAAGCTCAGTGGCTGTGCTAAGTGTTTGTATCATCAGTATGTCTATATGTGTGTGAATGGCAGCTCCATTACAAGCCTTAGACCTTGTATAAAAAATAACAATTTTTTAAAATGTAAGTATTTCCTTCAGTGCATTGTTACTATTGAAATACCATGTATAACAGCAATGATCATCATCATAATTTTGTATGCAGCCTGTGGCTGCTGGCTGCATCATTGCTGGAAGCTCAGCTGCGCCACTGATGCAGTGCCCCATTTCCAGTGAGCTGGTACTCATTTTGCCAACCTCAGAAGAATGACAGACTGAGCCAACACAGCTGATGTTATTTAATGGTCTTATAGGGGGCTCAAACTCAAGACCCTAAGATCTTAAGCCAGCGACCTTAACTGGTAAGCCAACACCTGGCTTCTTATAACAGCAGTAAAAGAGAAAAACAACGCAACATACATTGTAATAATGTTTTCTTTTGTTTTATTGTACTCCTGCAGAGATGATAGCCTTTTCATGATGGCATTTGCATCAGCACATACAGTGGCTTCAGAAAGTATTCACACCCCTAGACTTTTTCACATTTTGTTGTTGCAGCCTGAATTTAAAATGCATTAAATTGAGATTTTTTTGGCACTGATCTGCGCATAACACCTCATAATGTCAAAGTGGAGTTTTTTAAAACCTTTTTTTACAAAAAAATTCTTAATTATTAAATACAGGAATATCTAACATACATAACTATTCAACCCCCTGAGACAACACTTCATGGAAGTGCCTTTGGCAGTGATTACAGCTTCGAGTCTGCTTGGGTATGTCAACTTGGGTATGTCAGTCAGCTTTGAACAACTGGATTTGGGGCGTTTCTCCCATTCTTCCTTGCAGATTTGCTCAAGCTCTGTCAAGTTGGATGGCGAGCGTCGGTGAACAGCAATCTTCAAGTCTTTCCACAGATTCACAATGTGATTCAAGTGGGCTTTGGCTGGATCACTCAAGGACTTTCACGTTCTTGTTCTAAAATCCATTCCAGTGTTGCTTTGGCTGTTTGCTTGGGGTCATTGTCCTGTTGGAACGTAAATATTCACTGCAGTCTACGGTCTGTTGCACTCTGAAGCAGGTTCTCCACAAGGATTTGCATGTACTTGGCTCCATTCATTGTTCCCTCTATCCTTACAATTCTCCCATTCCCTGCCACTGAAAAACATCCCCATAGCATGATGCTGCCACCACCATACTTCAGGGTAGGGATGATGTTAGATGGTGATGAGCTTTGCTCAGTTTCTTCCAGAAAAAGTGCTTTGCATTCAGGCTGGTGTTGTTGGCTTAGCGGCTAGCGGCAGCTTAGGATCCTAGGATCCTGGGTTTGAATCCCGGTCGATCGCTGAATTAACGCCAGGGGGATTGACTCAGCCTGTCATCCTTCCGAGGTCGGCTAATTGAGTACCAGTTCACTGGTAATTCCCTGTTTGTCGTAAAAGGCGACAAACAGGGTTGGCGGCAGGAAGGGCATCTGGCCGTAAAACATTGCTTCAAAAAGGGGACCACCAAAAACAACAACAACCACGGTGCCCGAAAAAGGCCAACCCCCGCTTTGCGGGGAAAAATGGCCTCTAAAGGTGGTTTTTTTAATTATTATTATTCAGGCTAAAGAGTTCCATTTTCGTCTCACCAGACCACAGAATATTGTCCCTCATGCTCTTAGTCTTTCACATACCTTTTTGCAAACTCTAGGCATGCTGTCATGTGCCATTTTCTCAGGGGTGGCTTCTGTCTGGGTACTCTCCCATAAAGCCTAGATTTGTGAAGGGCTGCAGAGTTGATGCCCTTCCGACAAGTTCTCCCATCTCAACCAAGGAATTCTGTAGGTCTGTCAGTGGTCATTGGGTTCTTGGTCACCTCTCTGACCAAGGCCCTTCTTGCCTGGTTGTTCAGTTTGGTCAAGCTGCCAGCTCCAAGAAGAGTCTGAGTCGTTCCATATTCTTTCCATTTCCTGATGATGTAGCTCACTGTGCTCTTGGGAACTTTCAACACTCCAGAATTGTTTTATATCCTTCCCCAGATCTGTGCCTCGTCATAATTATATCTCGGAGTTCAATGGAGAGTTCCTTGGACTTCATGGTAGCGTTTCTGCGCTGACATGCACTGTCAACTGTGGGACCTTATATAGAAAGGTGTTTCTTTCTAAATCATGTCCAATCAATTGAGTTGGTCACAGGTGGACTCCAATCAAGTTGTAGAGACATCTCAAGGATGATCAAAAGAAATCGGATGCACCTGAGCTCAATCTGAAGTGTCATAGCAAAGGGGTTGAATACTTATTGACATTACAGCTTTTCGTTTTTATTTGTTTTGTAAAAATTTCGATTTAAAAAATCCACTTTGACATTATGGGGTGTTATGTGTAGATCAGTGACAAAGAAATCTCAATGCAATCTATTTTAAATCCAGGCTGAAACACAACGAAATGTGAAAAAGTCAAGGGGTGTGAATACTTTCTGAAGATACTGTATGGGCTTTCTATTTATAAAATTATTTAGCAAGCAACTTGCAAATACGAATTAAATGGACATGTGTCCAAATTAATACTGGAAAACGAAACATTTGTTTCACTTCTATCTCCTGTTTAAAATGTTGCTAGTACAGAACAAAAACAAAGTTGCAATTTGCATATGTGCAATACACTTTATGCAAATTTACTTTCAACC
>NW_027618087.1:50000-57500 GCF_964187855.1 Myxine glutinosa | reverse complement strand
TCTCTATCTATCTGTCTCTCTGTCTCTATCTATCTGTCTCTCTGTCTCTATCTCTCTGTCTCTCTGTCTCTATCTCTCTGTCTCTCTGTCTCTATCTCTCTGTCTCTCTGCCTCTCTGTCTCTGCCTCTCTGTCTCTCTGTCTCTATCTCTCTGTCTCTGTGTCTCTCTGTCTCTATCTATCTGTATCTATATATCTGTCTCTCTGTCTATGTCTATGTCTCTGTCTATGTCTCTGTCTCTCTGTCTCTATCTCTCTATCTCTCTGCCTCTATCTCTCTGTCTCTCTGTCTCTATCTCTGTCTCTGTCTCTGTGTGTCTCTGTCTCTATCTATCTGTCTCTCTGTCTCTATCTATCTGTCTCTCTGTCGCTATCTCTCTGTCTCTATCTATCTGTCTCTCTGTCTCTATCTCTCTGTCTCTCTGCCTCTCTCTCTCTCTCTCTGTCTCTATCTCTCTGTCTCTATCTATCTGTCTCTCTGTCTATGTCTCTGTCTCTCTGTCTCTCTCTCTCTCTTTCTCTTTCCTCCAATTATCTTGTATAGCAATTGTCAACTCTTACATGTGTCTGATGTGCATTTCCACATTCCTTTTGAGGTCCTTGTAGATGCAACTACAAGTGATTTGCACTACAAGAGCCCATAGCATGGCATGCAAATTCGAAGACAACACCAAAAAGGATGGGGATGCAGAACACGAGAGAATAATCTATATTCACTACAACGTGTTCCTGACGACACACAATATGCATCTGCCATTAGGTGTCATATACTGTGTATGTACATATATACATGTACTTTTATATATATATTTATATATATATATAATAGTACCTTTAGTCATTTCCAATCGGGTGCCGCAGATGTTATATTATAGATTGCCTTGTAGTTCGCTGGGTAGATCGTATTTCGGTCGAGCGTGTCGGGAGCTGAAGCTATACTTTTAAAATAACCACTTTCTAATGTTGAAGAATCGTAGCTTCACCATAGTGACAAATTTGATTGTGAGAGTGCACATAGGCATGATTGCATCACTATACTTCAATACCAAAAACAATCAGAAGCAAATATAACTAGAACTGCACTGGGTAGGGCACATACCTCCACCAGGCTTAACAGTTTACCTTTGGCATCCCACTGATAGGCCAGATCTGCATCCAGGTATGAACGAAAATCTATTCGGCTTGGACAAATCCAGTTTCGTCCGAATCCGTCCATAAGGTTTTGAGATATCATGCTCCACAGGTATATCATTCTTAGCCATATTGCTAAATGGTGAAGAATCACTTAAATAATTATCTGATCCGGATTCGGATCTTCATCAAAATCCATCAATTTTTCCTTGTCACACACCCAACCTGTCCACCAAGTTTCATCCGAATCCGTCCGTAACGTTTTGAGATATGCTCACAGAGAGACAAAGAGACGAACACGGGTGAAAACAACCTCCGTCCACCTTCAGTGGCGAAGGTAATAATCCTGATATAAGCAGAGTAATCAAAAACACACTCATTGTCGCACAATTGTCCAGAGGACGACCTTGCTCTGACTGGGATGTAATATCATCTGATCAGTGACGTCACTGAAGACTTTGGACACTAAATATAACAATCACGATATGAACTCCATTTGCAGATCACTTATAAAAATGAATGTGCGAATATAAGAGAAAATAGGTGTTTATTTAAATAAAAAATATGAAAATACTGCTTATATTCAAAATAATGCCGAAATATCAGTATTTGAAGCATCATAATAACATGTAAACTACACTGACAGATTAAGAGTTGGAAATATACATTAAAAATCATGGTTTATTTGAATGCAAAATAAAATCAGGAGGAAGTTCTTAATCAAATGGAAAACCAAATGCTACAATGAAGTCATCAGGAGGAACCCGAAGAAGTAAAGAGCAAAGATGGAGTCATTAGGAGGAACCAGAAGAAGTAAAGAGCAAAGATGAAGTCATCATAAGGATCCCAAATACATAAAGAACAAAGATGGAGTCATCAGGAGGAACCCAAATACGTAAAGAACAAAGATGGAGTCATCAGGAGGAACCCGAAGAAGTAAAGAACAAAGATGGAGTCATCAGGAGGAACCCGAAGAAGTAAAGAACAAAGATGGAGTCATCAGGAGGAACCCAAATACGTAAAGAACAAAGATGGAGTCATCAGGAGGAACCCGAAGAAGTAAAGAACAAAGATTGAGTCATTAGGAGGAACCAGAAGAAGTAAAGAGCAAAGATGAAGTCATCATAAGGATCCCAAATACATAAAGAACAAAGATGGAGTCATCAGGAGGAACCCAAATACGTAAAGAACAAAGATGGAGTCATCAGGAGGAACCCGAAGAAGTAAAGAACAAAGATGGAGTCATCAGGAGGAACCCGAAGAAGTAAAGAACAAAGATGGAGTCATCAGGAGGAACCCAAATACGTAAAGAACAAAGATGGAGTCATCAGGAGGAACCCGAAGAAGTAAAGAACAAAGATTGAGTCATCAGGAGGAACCCGAAGAAGTAAAGAACAAAGATGGATCCCCACAGCAATGTTCCAACATCTAGTGGAAAGCCTTCCCAAAAGAGTGGAGGCTGTTATAGCAGCAAAGGGGGGACCAACTCCATATTAATGCTTATTACTTTGGAATGAGATGTTCGATATTCAGGTGTCCACATACTTTTGGTCATGTAGTGTATCAAAGTATAATGTTAAATCACGATTGCATTCAGATATCAAACCAGCGAACCGTCCTCATCTATTCACTTCCGTATTCGGGAGCAAGGTCCGTGTTGATCACATTTCAAAATCATAATTGTATTGAGGGATTTCTGAAACCTCCTACCTACCTTGCTACACGCGCTGGGACCCCAAAACGTTCCACAGGTTATTATATTTCCTTTTAGTAAAATATGCAACTGTAATGGTTACTAAATGTGTCCCCTTGTCATGTGACCAGACCCTCAGCTCTGATTGGTGTACGTTTGTAGGGACATATGAACAGACAAATGCTGTTCTCGATGGCATTGCCCCACGGGCTACGCCGTAGAAAGAGCCAGAGTACTGTACTGAGACTGAACATCGTTTTACATGGGGCAAGACAATCTCTGTGTGGGGCCTCGTTCTGTCCAGTTAGCTACCTAATCATTTTACCACCACCAACTGTGCAGCAAGGATGCCACCCCAAATGGTCAACAAATGCAGTCTTCAACAGCCACCCCATACAAACATCACACGGCTGTGAACAGCAACAACCAACAATCCTTCACAAACAGGAGGTGGGCTATCGCCATCACACCATGAACAAATTCCAAATCCTGCTCTGACCCACAGGGGACCTCATGATAGGTCCTCATGATAGGGGCCTAGGCCTCACGATCAGAGGAACTGCCACACCCCTGCAAGAACCGATGACTACCCGCAGCCACGTGCTGCTGATACGTAGGATGAAAACAACCAACCAGGTGGCTCACCAAATCTCTCCTTTTAATCTAAGAATGTGTGTTGGTCACAGAGTAAAGATTGATTCTTCTGACTGTTTCAAGATCTACACGCGAGCTCAGTATTATTTTATCAGCAGACTGACTGTTTCCTCATCGACCTCCTCTTCCGGCTGGATACCATGAAACTTAACTTGTGTCAATCTCATTTGCAGAATAAAGATGTTAGCATAGAAAGCACCGTTTCACCATAATTGAACTTTCCTAAAGAAGAAAGTAACCTCAAAAATATTTAATCTCCCGAGTCGATGTTCTTCAATAAGTCCCCATTCAACAGATTCTAAAGGAACTGAGGCATTTCCTCTAAGCAGCAGCTGCGTGGAGAGGGTGAGAAGATAAAAGGTAGAAAACAACTTGAACTATGAATGAATTGAAGACGATAATTATCACCACAAGGCAATAAAGCAAAACTATTTCAAAAACAATAAAAACCAAACAATAAAAAAATTCAATTAAAAACCAAACAAATCAGGAGACGACGATGGTTCACGAGCGAGCGGTATTCAATGACAAAGGACGGACTATAACCATAACCAAAACAGGCCCGGACAGGCCAGGCCCGGAAATGTCAAAACGAAGGTTACTGACCTTGAAATGAGATAGAAAATAATGTATAATCAGTTATGAGGTTAGTTAGCTACACAATACCGAAAATTCGGTTCGATTCCGACAACTTTGAAAATTTGACCTTTGTGACCTTCAAAGGTCAAAGGTCGAAGATTCTGAAATTTGTTGGAAAACTTGTATTTCATGATGTATGTGATAATATAAGATCATGTACGACATTTCACCCTATCAGGAAGAGAACAATGTAATAAAACCATCAAAAATCGACTTTTCTAAATTTCGTGACCTTGTGACCTTGACCTTGGGGCGAAAATGAAAAATCGAGCTCCGTGGGGCTAGAAACATGACATTGGCCTAACCAAATATCGAAACCCCTGTCAGATTCCACCAAACCCCTCGGAGAAGATGTAGGTTGAACTCGATTACCCCCTAAAAAGACATCTTTTTCGGGCGTGGCTCCGCCCACAATGGGCGCAATACGCCCACTCTAGGCAGGACACAACTAGATCATGATATCAACCTCCCACCCAAATTTCATTAAGATCGGATGATATCATCGGGTAGTTATGCTGCGGACAGACAGGCAGACAGACAGACAGACAGACAAACACCCATGACGAATATAGTGGTCACTGTTTGATAACTCGTGAACCAATATTTAAAAAATTCTAACTTAAAAGGAAACATGACATAAACTCCACAATACTGCACCTCCGAGGTCATAGCAACGGCATAGCGTTTCAAATGACACATTACGGTACTGGTATGTAAAAGTGTGCAATGTTTTGGTTTCTTTGTTGGATTATAATGAGGACAGCCATAATGCAAACTAGAAGTGATGGCACTCGGTAGATCGCAAACCTCCGCCGGGCTGAACAGTTTATGTTTTGAATCCCACGGATCGGCCGGATCTGGATTCAGACCTGAACCAAAATCTAATCGCTTGTTCTTATCGCCTAACGAACTCATCCACAAAGTTTGGGCCGAATCCTTCCACAACTTTTTAAGATATCGTGCTGTATGGTGTATCGGTTTTAGCCCAATCACTTAACGGTAAAAAAAAATCACTTTAAAAATTCTCCGATCCGGTTCCGGATTTGAATCTTCACCAAAATTGAATAAATTCTTCCTTCTCACATACCCAACCTCGCCAACAAATTCGTCCACAACCTTTTGAGATATCCTGTTCACAGGCAGACAGACAAACAGACAGACAGGGGTGAAAACATAACCTCCATCCACCTTGGGTGGCAGAGGTAACGAGAGAGTTAATATAACACCTTACCCCACATAGTGTTTAAGTATATAATTCAATTGAAATAAAATAATGATTTTAGAGGTCGTGTAAAAGCATTTCCGGAAGTTTAGCGCCATTGATTGTGTCTTATTCACCACCTTATTTAACATCTTACGATTTATTCGTGCCTGTTTGTGTCCATTATAACATCCTTAAAAACAGCAACTTTCCTGTTTGGAATGATTTTCAACTTTGTTTGACTGCCAGAAGGCAGATCGACAAAAAAAAAAAATCACACCCATGTACAGAGGAAGTGGTTCAGTTTGGAATTTTTAATATGAAATAGGCAACGCCTGATGTCATTGTTCTCTGCTGTTGTACTTGTGTGCTTCCCTCTCTCTCCCCATCTTGTCTCCCTCTCCCTTTACTGGATGTTTTGTATGTCGGTTTTTTTTGTTTTTTTTTGGAATTCATGTTAGCTCTTACACGAGCCTCGATGTTGTAAAAAAAAAAAAAATAGAATTACGCTTCAGATCCCTTTAGAATCCTTTAGAATTAAGCACGGTTTTAGAATTGATTTTTTTTTAGAATTCAGAATTTAGAATTGTTTTTTTGTGATTCATGTTAGCTCTTACGCGAGCCTCGATCTTATATTCAAAAAAAGCCTAGTAATGAACAAAACCCATTAGAATTACCTATTAGATCCCTTTAGAATATTTTAGAATTAAACACGGTTTTAGAATTGGGTTTTTTAGAATTCAGAATTGTTTTTTTTGTGATTCATGTTAGCTCTTACGCGAGCCTCGATCTTATATTCAAAAAAAAGCCTAGTAATGAACAAAACCCATTAGAATTACCTATTAGATCCCTTTAGAATATTTTAGAATGAAACACGGTTTTAGAATTGGGTTTTTTTAGAATTCAGAATTGTTTTTTTGTGATTCATGTTAGCTCTTACGCGAGCCTCGATCTTATATTCAAAAAAAAGCCTAGAAATGAACAAAACCCATTAGAATTACCCATTAGATCCCTTTAGAATATTTTAGAATTAAACACGGTTTTAGAATTGGGTTTTTTTAGAATTCAGAATTGTTTTTTTTGTGATTCATGTTAGCTCTTACGCAAGCCTCGATCTTATATTCAAAAAAAGCCGAGTAATGAACAAAACCCATTAGAATTACGCTTCAGATCCCTTTAGAAACCTTTAGAATTAAACACGGTGGATTTGCAAGGTTCTTCTCCTTCATTTTTTGACGAACAGATGGACGGACAGACATAGTCGAGTAGTTAAGCGGTTTCTCCACTTAAAAATAATCTCAGTCCTCTCCGCACGGTCAGGACGAATTCAGAGCCAAGGTGCTGCTAAACCACAGATTCGTGTTCCGATGAATGTTCGGATTCATGTTCAAGATGTAACATTCAATTGAAATCAAGTCGTCCCTCAATCATAAACTGACCATTTTTAGACGGACTGACAGACAGACAGACACAAGCAAACGAATTGCTTAACAAGGCTTTTGGCTTCGAGCACACGGGGTAACGAAACGGAGAATGCAGCAAAGGCACAAAGGCGGAATGGAAAAGCTCGGCTACTTACAGGCGAAGCACGTTTTTAGCTGCTAAACGTGGGATGCCAGCGACGCCGAATCGCACAACCCGTGACGGCAACAGCTCCCCCAGCATCCCGCTCCCCCATAACCCGAGCTAAATTTAGCTCTCGAGCCCCAAGAGAGATGTCTGGCCCAGGCAGAGCAGCGACAAAGAAGGGAAATTCTTCGGAAACGGACGTCAGGGCCTGGGATTCCGGCTTGCACTGCCACAGCGGCCCCAAACTACATGCGGAGGATGGAACATCGATGAGTGCCCTTTTCTATTGCTTCTGAGTTCAAGTGGAAAGAAAATGTCAATGATTTTATCAAAAAGTGATGACTTGTACATTTTAAGGCTTGTTACAGGCTTCGGATGGTTGGTTTAATCACACAGAGATCCTCAATTCAAATACCGCAAACTGATGTTTGTTTTTTTGATTTTTTTAAATAACATCGAGGCCCGTGTAAGAGCTAACATTAATGACAAAAAAAAAAAACGGACACATAAGACGAAATAAAGGGAGCGGGAGACAAGATGGGGAGAGAGGGGGAAGCACACAAGTACAACATTTGAGAGCAGGGACATCGGGAGATCTGTGGGAGGGAGAGGGC
>NW_027618087.1:0-47500 GCF_964187855.1 Myxine glutinosa | reverse complement strand
CAGACATTTAGTTTGGTTTGCTCTTTGTTGTTGATGTGTGTGGCATCACCATGCCGAGATAAAAAGAGCTCTCTGAGGCCTTCAGAAAGAAGGTTATAGATGCCTACGAGTCTGGGAAGGGATTTGAAAAGATCTCCAAACAATTTGAAATCAATAATTCGACTGTCCGGAAGATCATCTACAAGTGGAGAAGATTCCAAACAACTGCCACCTTGTTCAGGCCAGGCCGCCCCAGCAAGTTCAGCCCGAGAGCAGACCGCAAGATGCTGAAAGAAGTCTCTAAGAACCCCAGAATGTCATCACGGGACCTACAGGTAGCTCTTGCCACTGTTGATGTCAAAGTGCACGAGTCTACCATTAGAAAGAGGCTACACAAATTTGATCTACATGGGAGGTGTGCCTGGAGGAAACCTTTGCTGTCCAGAAAGAACATCAGGGCAAGACTAAAGTTTGCCAATGAACACCAAGGAAAAGACCAGCACTTCTGGAACAATGTGCTCTGGACAGATGATTCAAAGGTAGAGCTATTTGGCCGCAGTTCCAGAAGACGTGTTTGGTGAAAACCAAACACAGCATTTGACCACAAGAACCTGATACCAACTGTAAAGCATGGTGGTGGAAATATTATGGTTTGGGGCAGCTTTGCTGCATCGGGGCCTGGGCAGCTCACCATCATAGAATCCACTTTAATTCTTCATTGTACCAGAGGGTGCTTGAGGATAATGTGAAGCCATCTGTCGGAAAGTTGAAGCTCAACCGAAGGTGGACCTTGCAACATGACAATGACCCTAAACATACCAGTAAATCCACCAAGGAATGGCTGAAAAGAAAGAAATGGAGGGTTCTGGAATGCCCAAGTCAAACCCCGGATCCAAATCCCATCGAGATGTTGTGGGGGGATTTGAAACGAGCTGTGCATGCAAAAAACCCTTCAAACATCGCACAGCTGAAATAATTCTGCATGGAGGAGTGGGCAAAAATTTCTCCCAGTCGATGTCAGAGACTGGTAGGCAGTTATAAGAAACGCCTACTTGAGGTTGTTTCTGCCAAAGGGGGCAATACCACCTATTAGAGCCAAGGGTGTACTTACTTTTTCCACATGCGAAATTTGCATTTATGTTTATTTAAATTATACAATGGACTACAAAATGTAAATGTTTCATGATATTTGTTATATTATATCACCTTTATCTATCAATATTGTTGAAATGAAGATCAAATAGCTGTATGTTGAAATATGTTGAAAAAGTCAAAACTTTACATGGGGTGTACTTACTTTTTCACGTGACTGTATATGCGGACATTGAGCATAAGTAAAATTTACAAAAACAAACTCAACACCTCATCTGTAAAAAAAAATCGTCGTTCGCACTGCCGAAACTTATCCGGGCCGACACTATTCCTTCAAAGCAAAAGAGCACATTTTCATCTCTGCCACTTAGCAATCCCGCAAGTTTAGCAATCCCGCAGAGAAAATTCAAGAAAGGGACCGCTGTCTTGCTCGTGGTGCTCCTTTCAATGCCATACACAAAAATTGGAACAAAAAAAACAAACTTAAATTCATAAAATAACTGTTGGAGGAAACAAAAAAGGGGTACCAATCTCCTACATTCCATGAAAGCATGGGTCACATTTTCAGCCTCTTCACAAAAAGGACAAACATTCTGTTCAGAGGGATCAAACTTATTAAGTAAGTATTTGATGACCAGGGCCTGATGAACTAATCTCCAATTTAAGTCTCCGGTTCGACCTAAAGTTGGAGACCTATACATCTCTTTCCACACTGGAGATAGGAACGAACTAGCCGGAAAGATCTCTTCCCACCGATTTTTTTAAGGTTTTGTGAAACCCGGTATAAGCACCTCTTGGCATATCCCATAAATAACTTTTTTCCCATCACATGAAACACACCACAACCATCTGAATTTGAGAAGACACACTGTTGTTTTTTTGAGGTGATTTGGAGCTCGGGGAAATAAAGACGAGAGTCCACCACTTCATCTACCCCAGTCCACCCGATATTTAATTCCTTGAAAGTTTAATCACAACTCTCCAAAGTTTGTCCACCAATCCAGATGACCGAACCTCCACTTTTGATGTGAGAGAGCCGGTGGATAACCATCCATTTAGGGAAGGCTTCATCAGGTCTCGCACTCTGTTTATTCCATTACTGGTGAAGCAATGCAGAAATGACCTGGAGGTTGAAATTTCAGGGAATAAAGGATTCAGAACCAATGGCTCATGCATATATTTTTTGGCATCATAGGACACCTCTAATCGTTGTATTCCAAGGGCTTCCAGGCATTCAAAAGGCTCTGATGAAACTCGGGGAGCAGAGTCGTGTTGACATGCTGCAGGTCCATGAGGAAGAGCTCTCGGTCATACTTCAACCCATCTGCTCCCTGCAGCCAAGCATTTGTGAGAGGCCGCCACAGGACACACTCACCATACAATAAACGCTTTATCGTCAACATGCGGAAAGCCATTATCCGACTCGGGACATGTATCAAGCTTTGGCCACCTGCATTTCGGGGTCTGTACACCATGTCTGGTCCAAGCCAATGGTGGCCTCCCCAGAAAAACTGAGTTAGAGCCCTCTGAATGCCTGTGACCAAGTATCTAGGAGGTTGGAGGGGGATAACTTTATGCCAAATAAATGGAACCACCAGGTTATTTATTATTGTCACCCTTGCCTTAAGCGATAGAAGGTGGTGCAACCGTTTCCATCTAGCTAGCTTCTGCTTAATTCTTTCCAAGAAACCCTCCCAATTTTTTTGTTCATATGCTTGGACTCCGAGAAATAACCCTAAATATTTAAACCCCTCTTTGTTCCACTGCATTCCTCCTGGTAACACAGGCAGAGCTGAGGAAGGTGGACTGGGGCCCACCCATAAGGCAACACTTATGTTCCAATTTACTTTTGCCGTGGAAGTGAGCTCAAACTGGGACAGACATCGAGAGACCTCACCCACATCATTTTGGCTAGAAACAGCAACACAAATGTCATCCGCATAAGCTGAAGTGACCATTTTGTAGTTTTTTGTTAAGGAGACTCCTTCCACTGAGTTGCGGAGCAAAGCTAGTAAAGGTTCGACCGAGAGACTGTAGAGCATACCTGAAAGCGGGCAGCCCTGACGGATGCCTCGCTGAAAGGGAAAAGGGCGACATAAGCTGTTGTTTACCTTCAACAGACAGGATGCATTTTCATACAACAACTTAACATAGGAAACAAAATTTTGTCCAAAACCAGCTCTCCTTAGTACAGCAAACAAAAAAGAATGGTCAACACTGTCAAAAGCTTTTTCTTGATCTAAAAGAACCAAACCAAAACCATGAGATGTAGTACGACCGAGACTGATCAAGACTCTCACCAAAAAACTGTTATCATAAATAGAACGTTCAGGTACACAATAAGACTGATCAATATCAATCAAAAGGGGGATGACTTCCTTTAGACGTATCGCGAGCGCCTTCGACAATATTTTATAGTCCGTATTTAGGAGTGACACAGGCCGCCAATTTGTGACGTCTTGCAAGTTCCCTTTTTTAGGAAGGAGACACAAAACTGACCTCCGGCAACTTAATGGCAATTCACCTTGTTCAAGGCTATCATGAAAGATGTCAAGTAGAGTAGGGCCTAGAATGTCCCAAAAGGCCTTGTAAAATTCAACTGGGAGGCCGTCAGGTCCAGGGGCTTTCCCATCTTTGATTCCTTTAAGTGCAGCAGTAAGTTCTCCGAGAGAGATGCCAGGCTCCAGTTGTTGTTGCTGGTCTTCAGACAGAGATGGGAGCAGTTCAAACATCCCGTTTCTGTTTTCCTGGTTCACAGTTCTCAAGGCAAACAGCTTTGAATAAAAGTTTCGTAATTCATTCTTGATGTCACTTTGAGAAGACAGAAGCGCACCGGCAGAAGAGCGCAAAGCATGAATTTGTTGAGGGATCTTGGCTGTCTTTTACAAATTGAAAAAGTCTTTGTTTGGTTTGTCAAGTTGGATATTGTCCATTCGTAGTCGGATGAAAGTTCCAGATGCACGCTCTTTCACCATTTCAGCCAGTAGTGTTCTTTTCTCTGACAACTGCTGGACATTTTCGTTGGACATTCCAGATTTCTGCTCACAATAAAGTATATCGTTTTTTAAGGCAGATATCACACCGAGTGTGTTACAGGTATTATAACGGCAGTATTGCTGGCAAAAGCACTTAATTTGGGATTTTGTGCAATCCCACCATTGCCTTAAATTTAGGTAGGAAAACTTTTGCATTTCACATTCTTTCCATACCATACTGAATGCTTCCTTGAAATGCTCACTTTGTAAAAGTTTGACATTGAAAGTCCAATATGCACTTCTACAAACGTGATGAGGTAAGCCACATACAACAACGACCATGTGATGATCAGAAAAACCAGATGGCCTCATATAAGAATTCTTAACAAGATTTACCTTATCACGGTTAACATAAATTCTATCCAAACGAGCCATTGTCAAAAGATTTCTTGTGGCACAAACCCACGTGTACTGCCGGATGTTAGGGTACTGTACCCGCCACACATCCACAAGTTGAAATTTTTTAACGAGCTGTGCCAAAGGCCTTGCACTCGGTGGATGAGGCTCAGGAGTTTTTCTATCAAGTTGTGGATTGAGGATACAGTTGTAGTCTCCCCCCAGACAAACAAACATAGACAGGTCAATAGTGCTTTAAAAACCCGCTAACTTGTGAAGAAGAGCACTTCTTGCAGAGTTAGCACTAGGGCAGTATACATTAGTCGTGCAAATCTTTTGATTACCACTGACAAACTCCACAGATAGTAAATGGCCCTTGCAAATTTCCCTACATCTGATCTCCAACGGCTGGAGTCTAGGATGTAACACTACTGCCACACCAGCCTTGGCATCAACGAAAGCACTGGAGAAAAAGTGACAACCTTTAAAGATTTTACGCCACTCAACCTCAGAAGACTGATTTGCATGCGTCTCTTGTAACATCAGCATATCAATTTTTTCATTCTGAAACATTTGAAACACCTGGAGGCGACGCACACAACTGCGACCACCATTGATGTTTAAGGATGCTACTTTTATCTCCACTCTGTTAACTATTCATGAAGTTCCTTACCCGCTCGAGTTACACATTTTCTTAGCCTCTGGAATTGAGGTTCTGACATGTTAACCTGATAGGGTTCACGAATCATGTTCTTTGCAGTCAAAATAAAATCATCCAGATTTGGAAAGTAGTCTTTGATTTTTACATTTCTTTTCCTGAACATTTCATCAAGGAACTTAATAACATTTTCTTGAGAAACCATGGTGATGGTGTTGTCATCACCCGCCTCTCTCTCTTGAGCACTTAAAGCACTAAAGAGTGGAGTAGAAGAGGTTTCATCAGAATCAAGTGCTTCATCTTGATCTGTTCCTTTTCCTACTATTTGTTGAGCACTTCATTTTGGAAACAGCAATTCTACAGGGTCAAAGACCTCCGCGCTCTTTGCAGACCCTTCCAAATTTATCATATCACCTGTGGCTATAAGTACCATATCCCCCTTTCTTTATCACCATCCCTTTCATTTTTATCTGTCAGAGAAGGGTTAACGTTATACTCACAGTCGCAAGGAATTTCCCCTTTATCTATTTTTTCCTCACCAGTAGATCCAGCTGCTAACTCGTCTGAGGGAGTTTGGTTATCAGGACAAGGACTTACCACATCCTGAGAAGATCGACTATTTTCCGGGTCATAATGAATCTCGGCAAATGGTGCAAGCGAATCTTCCTCACGTACACACTTCCGGTACCATCTCCATTACCGCCAAGGAGTTTCCGGTGTAAGCCTCCCCCTGGAGGTCCTGCGAGCCTGACACGATCTGAATCTTATTTTGTGGACTTTGATTTGTGGATTGTGGCCACCGCCACGTGCGCCGCGTATGGGGACGCTGGCGCTGTTTGTTCTCCGACGGAAGGCGCACGTGCCGCGCGTTCTCCGGCTGGATAAAGGTACGGAATCTGCTTTTCTAGTAATCCTGGCGGCTTTTTGGCCGACGGGTCTGCTCTCTGCTTGATCCTCCCGGCTTCACCTGCCCGGCTCTTCCGCCACTGCCTACTGCCTGCTCCCGGGCATCTTGCACCTGTCCTGCCTTTTGTTTTCTTGGGTTGCTCTCCTGTGGGTTGCCTGGACGGCTGGCTGGCTCCCTGTTGGCCACCGCTGCGGTCGTCGAGCTGCAGGACACTCGCTGGCTGTTGACGCTGGCTGTTACCCGGATGCCTCCTCGGCTCTCGGCCTGCACGTCCTCGGCTCTCTATTGGTCCTCGGGCTGCTCATCTTCATTCCTCGACCCTCCTCGCGTGTCATGCTCTGGACCAGCCTGTTGTGCCTGGCGCTTTGGTCAGCCAGTCTGCGGCTGCCGGCTGACCTCTCCGGGCTCTGTGCCCCTTCGCTCCTGCCTGGCATGGCACTGAGGTACTCCGCCGCTAGGCTTCTTCAACTAAACAACCACTACACTCCGCCATGCATCTCTGTCATCAAAAACCACGGACTCCTACGACGACCCAGATACATCCATAGAGGCTCCGGTCACAAGTTTGTTTACTCCCAGACAGGTCACTCCATCCCCTCACTCTGGTCAGCTGAGCGCACTCTCACCCGTCGATTACGTCATCACAACAACATACACGAACGCGCCCCCTGTCTGCAAGCCCTGGCAAAATCACCCGAGTCCATCCACACCATACAAAGCAATATGAAGCTTACTCTGTTCAATACCCGGTCCCTCAACAATAAAAGCCACATCCTGAATGACTTCATTCTGGACAATAAACTGGACTTTCTCTGTCTGACTGAAACCTGGCAACAACCTCTGGACTACCTCTCACTCAACCTCACTACACCCAATGGTTACTCATACATCAATAAACCACGCTCAGAGGGCCGAGGTGGTGGAATTGCTGTAATACACCGACAGGACAGCAAGACCAGCCTCATCTCCATCTCATCTGCTCCATCATTTGAACACCTGGCTTTTAAACTTTCTGGCCACACACAGTCAGTCATGGCAGTTGTCTACCGCCCTCCCAAACCACACCCATCATTCCTGTCTGACTTCTCTTACTTTCTGACCCAGCTCTGTTCCTTCTCCCCCTCAACCCTCCTCCTCGGTGATTTCAATACCACATGGACTCCACTGACTCCACAATAACCGCTGACTTCATTGATATTCTTAATTGCTTTAACCTCACTCAACATGTCAACTTTCCCACCCATAACCGTGGTCACATTCTGGACCTTGTCTGTTCTATTGGACTAAATCTACACCATCTCTCTGGCTCTGACCTCACCCTCTCCGATCACTTAGCCATCACTATGACCATCAACATTCCCACCCCTGCACCAAGGCAAAAACGCACAATCAACTTCCGTAAGCTAAACTCTCTTTCACCTACCTCATTCTCATCTTCCCTCTCCGAAAAAATGTCCACCTCTCCCTTCGTTGATTTGCACAGCCCCTCTGACCTCACTGACTACTACAACCACACTCTCTCCTCCTGCCTCGACCAGCTTGCGCCTATAAAAACCAAAACAGTTTCCTTCACCCATTCTGCTCCCTGGTTTACCCCTGAACTCCGCCTGATGAAAACCCGTGCCCGTCAACTTGAAAGACTCCGTAATAAAACAGGTCTCACAATCCACTCCCAAGCCTACAAAGCCCACCTGCAGCACTACAAAGATGCCCTCTCCCGCGCTCGCTCCACCTATTACTCTCAAATAATCCACTCTGGCTCCGGAAACCCAAAAGCACTCTTCTCCACAATAAACAAACTCCTCAGCCCCCTGGATACCACCACGCAGTCATTCACAGTCGACAACTGCATTTCTTTCCTTTCATTCTTCCAAAGCAAGATAGACAACATCTACAGCAGCTTATCCACCACAGCACCTGCTCCCCCTCAAACCATCTGCCCCCCCCTTATCCTGCCAACCCCTATCTCAGCTTTCCCCAGTCTCCCCTACTGACCTCTCTGAACTCCTCACAGGAATGAAAACTGCCACCTGCACTCTGGACCCCATCCCCTCCAGCTTTGTTAAGGCTTGCCTTCCTGCTCTCTCTCCACTTATCATTGCAACGATAAACTCCTCCCTGTCTACTGGCATCGTCCCATCATCCCTCAAAATCGCTGCTGTCACCCCCATTCTGAAAAAACCTGGACTCAGCCCTGACACCCCAAATAACTTCAGACCCATCTCCAAACTACCCTTTCTGTCAAAAGTTTTGGAACGCGCTGTAGACACTCAACTCAAACATCACCTCTCTGTCAATAACCTGTATGAAACATTCCAATCCGGAATCCGCCTCAACCACAGTACGGAAACTGCACTCCTTAAAATCACCAACGACCTTCTCCTCTCCTCCGACGCCGGTAACCTCAACATTCTCATCCTTCTCGACCTCAGCGCCACCTTTGACACCATCAATCACATCATCCATCCTCCTTACCCGACTTGAAACCACCTTTAACATCACTGGCACTGCCATAACTTGGATCAAATCATACCTCTCCGACAGGCACCAGTTCATCTCCATCAATAACTGCAAATCCCCCACCGCTCCCCTCCCCCAAGGTGTCCCCCAAGGTACAGGTCTCGGTCCCCTCCTCTTCATCCTGTACCTGTTCCCCCTTGGTCACTTAATCCGTCATCATGGTCTCCAATTCCACTGCTTTGCCGATGACATCCAGCTTTTCATTTCCGCCAAGTCAATTTCCACCGTCACCCACTCTATCCTGACAAACTGCATCACTGAAATAAAATCCTGGCTTCAAATCAACTTCCTCAAACTTAACTATGATAAATCTGAAATAATCATCATTGGACCAAAAACGCTCACCAAATCCACCCACACCTTCACCCTCAACATCGACAGTATCCCAGTATCCACCTCCCCTCACATCCGGAATCTTGGCATCATCTTTGACCAAACCCTCTCCTTCGACAAACACACGAAACAGATCACCAAGACAGCCTTCTTTCATCTGAAAAACATCGCCCGTCTCCGTCCATCCCTCTCCTCCACAGCTGCAGAAACCCTCATCCACGCCTTCATCGCTTCCCGTCTGGACTACTGCAACAGCCTCCTCTATGGTTCACCCTCAATAATCATCAATGAACTCCAATACATTCAGAACTCCGCTGCCCGTCTACTCACCCACTCCCGGGCCCGGGACCACATCACCCCCGTCCTTCACAAGCTCCACTGGCTCCCCATCTCTCAGAATCCAGTACAAAATCCTCCTCCTGACCTACAAAGCCCTCCATAACCTGGCCCCATCCTATCTGACTGACCTCCTCCCCAGACACACTCCCACCCGCACCCTCCGCTCTGCTGCTGCCAACCTCCTGTCCTCCCCCCCCCCCCCCTCCCCCCCAATCCGGACCAAACTCAGGGCCTTCTCTGAGTGGGGGGACATGGGGGACAGGGCCTTCTCCATCGCTGCTCCCACACTCTGGAACTCACTACCTCAAACCATCAGAGACTCGTCCTCACTCACCACATTCAAATCATCACTCAAGACCCACTAGTTCAACACCGCATTCAACCCCTGACCGTCTCTTCTCCTTTTCCTTCCTTCCTGTTTGGTTATTTAATTATGTATTTTTGTTTTTTTTTGTCTTTGTTTTTACGTATTATGTCAAAGCGTCTTTGGGTTTCTTGAAAAGCGCTATCCAAAATAAATGTATTATTATTATTATTATTATTATTATTATTATTTTGTTTTTCTTTGGAATCACAGGATTCATCACTTGAACGCTTCTGACCTTTTTTTCTGGTGTCCGCTGCGGTTACTTCCATGGTATCGTCCGCACTGTCGTGTACAGTGGACGAAATGGGAGAGGGTTCAACCACTTTCATTCCCACCTTGGGGGGGGGGGGGGGTAGTCACCTCACGTTCTAAATCTACCACTTACCCCCGAGTCGGGGTGGTCGGGTCTGGGCCTGGCGCTTCGCTTAGCGGCTAGCGCAGTAGCTAAGGTAGCTTTCCCCGTCGGTGCGGTGGGTCATGGGTGGATTTATGGATTAACCACTCGAGCCACCTCCTCCCCGTCGGTGTGCGGTGAAGAGGAGTCGCTCCTCACCAATCCTCCGCTTTCCTGCAGTGTAACCGCATTGGGGCAGGCACTCCTCACATGCCCGTAAGCTCCACATTCCCCACATTCGAAACACGTCATAGCCTCCGAGGAGGCAGACATTTTGTATTCAAAGCCGTTGATTCTCACACTCAACACGACATTGAGCGTTTTTACATGTGCAGGCAGTATCATGTACACCACTCTCTTGAAGGACATGACATGTTTGAATCGATCGCAAACATTTCGCATCGGCACCATCGAAATCCTCGATACGACCTTACCGAACTTGTTTAATTGTTCACGTAACTCCTCATTTCTAATAAATGGCGGGATGTTACTGATGTTAATCTTTACCGTCGGGGCTTGTAAAGCGAACACAGAGAGGAACGTGTTCGGTTCAATGAACAAGCCTTGTTCGACTACACTCGCTACCATGTGCTCGGACAAAAATACGACGAATTTCTTATTCATACGAGAGGCAGCGCGAATACTGTGTGCACCAACGATGTTTCCAATGGCGGAAAGCACATCGTTAATTTCCACCTCGTTGGGAGGAACACAAGCTAGCCCGTGTTTACGAGTTAGCGATTCGTACGTATCAATGCCGAAACGTTCGCCCGCCATTCTAACTCGACCAAAGACAAATTCGTAGCCAAGAACCGAGAGAACCCAATGTTTGTCGAACACCAACAAACAGATCAGCTCTAGCATGAAGCCATTAAACACAGCCACAACGTGAAGAAAAGACCTCCCCCCCGGCGGCCATGCCAGACCGCCGGCTTAGGACCCTCTCAACACCGAACTATGCGCTCTCTCTCTCTCGAAGACAAAGGTACAGAAAGGATGAAAACAAAACGCCAAAGCACACAGGATGGAAAAGGAGAGGGGGATAGGGCAGGAAAGGAGAAAAACACACAAAGGACTCACCACAACACCGAGCAGTTGCTCAGCCGCCATGACGCCAGACCCAAATCGCAACAGCCGGCAGGGGGCGGCAGAGAGAGAGAGAGAGGATAAGAAGAAGAAGAAGAGGTGACACAACGGATAGGGTTGGTCTAGGGGGCCGATCGACACTCTGACAGTGACCGTGCTGCCCTGACGAATCTGGGAAGCAGGGGAAAATGGGGTACATTCCCCCCCCCCCAACTTGTGATGGGGGTACAACCACCACGAAGAGGCGCCCCCGATAGTTGCTCATGTGTATATTGAGGTTTGCGGTGGATCACAGACCACAATGATGCACATCATCTGATCGAAGGGGCTAAGACACTCGAGAACATGAAAACAGCTGGTGCAATGTGCCAAACAGGAAGGACAAGCAAATAGCCACGGTTTAAAATCTCTACCAGAAGCTTCAAAAAAAAACGAGTGCAGCCGATCCGTTTTTTTCCCGGAGATCATATGTTCACTGTAGCTCTTGTTTTGGAAAATGTCATGGTTGCCTTTTTGTGTTTACTCGGGATTATAGAGCATTTTAACTCAACACTCAGTTGAAAGTTTCAGAGCTCTTACTTCCTGTACATTTCCAAATGATCACTCACATATAAATGTGAGATGTGCAATATCAACGGCATTGTCTAACCTTGAGGAACCACAAAATTACACTCATAATGAAGGTTCTGTGACCTTAGGGTAGTCACAAAAAACCTGGTCATAACCGAAAGTGCCCTTCATTTTACCTGTCATATCCCTGCCTTTTCATGCAGGTGATGCACCTTTCACTCTCAAAGCCTGTTTCACATTTGCAGAGCCCAAGTGAGATCCAGTAATTACATCTTGACAGTTTGGGTATTCTCTTACCACTTAAAAATGAGTGACATACTCAGGCCTTAACATACTGACTTGTTGCTAACATAAATAGGAGTCTCCTTACAAGGAACCAATGCAGGCAGAACAAGAAAAAGAGCAATCAGAGATTGCAAACCCTCGCCAGGATGTATTTTCAGTGGTTTTTAAGGCTTTTGTGTTAAAACAAATATGGCGACCGAACCACTGACCAATGACGTCATCATTATTTTTTTTCTAAACTAATTTATTCCTAGATTATGCTCAAGGAATTTCATCTTGATCGGATGAAGTTTTGTACTTGTCGAATTATGACATCATAATGGAGGCACTTATGACATCATCATTAACGTATTTTATTCCCCATGGAGAGTTCTTTACAATGAGCCATGTCTCAATTTTTTCTATTCAGCACTTTCGGAGATATAGATGTGCTAAGTTTTTAGGTTTTTCCAAGATGGCGACCGAACCACGTGACCGATGACGTCATTATTTAAAAAAATTATACACCAGTTTATGCCGACATGTTGCTCAAGAAATTTTATCTTGATTGGATGAAGTTTTGTACTTGTCGAATTATGATGTCATAATGGAGGCACCTATGACATCATCATTAACATATTTTATTCACCATGGAGAGTTCTTTACAATGAGCCATGTCTCAATTTTTTATATTCTGTGCTTTCAGATATATAGAGGTGCAAATTTTTTCGGTTTTTCCAAGATGGCGGCCAAACCACGTGTCCTATGACGTCATAATTATAAAAAAATTATACAGGTGGAGTTGCACCTGTGGTTAAAATTTCCTGTCAATTGGACCAACGGTTGCAGAGAAAATCATATTTATTCTGTGCGGACAAACAAACAGACAAACAGACAAACAGATGAAAAATCGATCAGAGACCGAGGACTTGCCGGAATGTACTTTTTTATCGAAAAATTTTACCACTTTGAAGAACGGGAATGAAGTGGGAGGAGCGTGTTAATATGTCTGGTTGAAGGCATTGGGTGGTGAGGGGACTTGAAGCTAGATTTTAATCTTACAGCCGCCATGTTGGTGCTCGCCGTCACTGCGATGCGAAGCAAAAGACGCCTCAGAGCTGTCGCATTCACAATCGCTATGTCGTATGTACTCCCGATACGTGTTTCCTTTATTGTAAAAACTACCAAGTCAACAGTTAAAAGGATTTTGAGCCGATAGGTGTTACGGCCTTGGCAAGATCGATGGAGACAGCGATCTGTTAGCTTATACACCACCCAAATAGCTATGTGGAATTCTCTCATGTAGAGATTAAACCCACGTCGTTTGAACTTTGGCCGAGGTCATTATTTACTTTTAATGATGTTTATATACGAATCAAAAAGAAGATAATTGGTTTTGGGTCGTCCTTTCCGCATATCTCGTGGGATTGTGAGTTGGAGAGACGACCGTGATGGCGGGTACCGTTGCTAGTTAGCAAAAAACGATTTTCACGTTTTGGGTGGCCTTGAGCTTGACCTTGGGCTGAGAGAGTTAAAAATTGGGCACAGTCTATTCCAGGGCAAGGCAAATATGTGTGTCAAGTATGGTGATGCTATGTGCAATGATGTAGACGTAGTACTGCACACAAACAGACAGACAAACAGACAGACAGGCAGACAGACAGACAAACCAACCAACCAACATACTTGCCGGAATCTATTCCGGCAAGTAACAAACAGACAAACAAACAAACAAACAGACTCAAATGCAATACCCTCTCCTCTGGCGAGGGTAACTAGGCCATTAGGCCCATCGAAGCCTGTGCATTAGACTAAGAACAGACACTAACTATGACGCCAATTGGTCTGGTAAGTAAGCAGACATTAGTTAGACATATTAGGAGACAGACAGATAAAAGGACACATAGGAGTGTACACACACATAGGACACATAGGACACATAGGACACATAGGGTGTAAGCAGGATATGTTCAATACGTTTCTCATTGATGGACTCCTGCCATTATTACCTCCGCCAACAAAGGTGGATGGAGGTTATGTTTTCACACCTGTCTGTCTGTCCGTTTGTCTATCTGTCTGTCCGTTTGTGAACAAAATATCTCAAAAAGTTGTGGACGGATTCGGACAAAATTTTGCAGAGATGTAGCGTATGTGACACCGACGAAATCATTAAATTTTAGTGAAGATCCGGATTCTGATCCGGCTATTAGAATTTTTTTAAATGATTCTTCACCATTAGGAGATAGGGCCAAAAACGATACATAGCAGGATATCTCAAAAAGTTAGGGACGGATTCGGACGAAACTTGGTGGACCGGTTGGGTGTCTAACAAACACGATTCGATTTTGGTGAATATCTGAATATGGATTCGGATATGATAATTATTTCATTTTTAAGTGATTCTTCACCATTGGGAGATATGGCCAAAAATGATACATAGCAGGATATCTCAAAAAGTTATGGATGGATTTGCACGAAACTTGTTGGACAGGTTGTGATCTTGTGATTGGTTGTGATTCATACTGATCAGATCAAGCATTGTACTTGTCGAATTATGAGGTCATAATGGAGGCACCTATGACATCATCCTTAACATACCTTATTCCCCATGGGGAGTACATGACAATGAGCCATGTTTCAATTTTTTCCATGAAGCAGTTTGGGAGATATATAGGTGTAAAGTTTTTCCAAGATGGCGTCTGTACCACGTGACCTATGACGTCATAATTATCAGCAAAAAAATCTATAGGCGCTCCTACAGAAAAATTTCATGTCAATCGGACCAACGGCCCAAAATGAATTTTTTTAATGCAGACACGGCACACGTACGGCACACTTACGCATTTGAATGCTTAACCCCGCTTTTTGCTTCGCGAGCGCAGGGTAACGAGAACGGCACTAGGTAGAGCCCACACCTCCGCCAGGATGAACAGTTTCTGTTTTGTATCCCTGGTGTTGGGCTAGCGGCTAGAGTGCCGGCTTAGGATCCTACGATCCTGGGTTCGTAATCCCGGTCGATCGCTGAATTAACGCCAGGGGGGTTGACTCAGCCTGTCATCCTTCCGAGGTCGGCTAATTGAGTACCAGTTCACTGGTAATTCCCTTGTTGTCGTTAAAGGCGGCAAAAAGGCTTGGCGTCAGGAAGGGCATCCGGCCGTAAAACATTGCTTCAAAAAGGGGACCAAAAAACAACAACCATGGTTCCCGAAAAAGGCCAACCCCCGCTTTGCGGGGAAAAATGGCCTCTAAAGGTGGTTATATATCCCACTGATAGGCCGGACCTGGATTAGGCCCGAAACCAAAATGGAATCGGCTTGTTCTTGTCACCTAACCAACTCGTCACCAAGATTAGTCCGAACTCATCCATAACTTTTTTAATATCATGTTTTATATCACTTTTCGCCTGATCTCTCAATGGTGAAAAATCTGGGACTGACACAATCTGTCAATTTCCCGACCCGGATCTCAGTCAACGGAGCATCTTCTCTTCTGGACTTGGTTATGACTAACTTCCCTGAAAATGTCTGCTGCTCTTCTTCTGCTCCAATCGGCTCATCTGATCATGTGCTTGTTAAAGTGGACATCTCTCTGACCATTCTCAGAGAGGCTCCTCAGCATCGAAAGTCTGGCATTTCACTCAGGCCAACTGGCATGGTCTTCAAGCAGCCATCAATCATCTGGACTGGTCTCCCATCTCTACCGCCTCTGACATCAACTCATCCTGGGAATTCTTCCAAAGTAAATTGCTCTCTCTCATGCACAGATTTATCCCATCTCGTCTTCAGTTGTCATACCCTTCCTTCCATCCATGGTACACGGAATCTTGTGGTGAGGCTATTGCCCAGAAACAACTTGCCTTCGTCTCCTGGAAAGCAAATCCAACGGAAGGAAATCTCATTTCATTTCACAAAGCCCGAAACAAGTTTGTGTCCACCCTCAGGAGAGCCAGGAAACAATATCTCTCCGTTCTCAGGACCGAACTCTCTTATCTGTCTCCCTCTTCCAAATCCTGGTGGTGTCTGGTCAAATCCGTTTCTGTTGTTTGTTCCCCCTCCATCCCCTCCCTCACCTCAAACGGCCACACGGCTGACTCCGCACGTGAAAAAGCTGAATGCCTCAACTCTGTGTTTGCCTCTAAATCTTGTGTCCCAACCCCATCCCTCTCTGTACACACCGTACCCAGTCGTACCCAGCTGCTCCTGGACTCTGTGTCCTTTCCTCCTGACAAGGTGGAAAAGTTTCTGTCAACCCTCGACTCTGATTCTGCAACTGGACCTGACGGCATCAGCCCAAGGGTCCTAAATTCCTGTTCTTCCGCTCTTTCACTCCCTCTCTCTGTTCTCTTCACCCTCTCTTTTGCTCAAGGTCATCTGCCATCTGCTTGGAAATCTGCCAACATGACCGCTTTGCACAAAAAAGGTGCAAAAACAGATCCCAGCAACTACAGACCAATCAGCCTTCTCCCAATTATCAGCAAAGTCATGGAATCCATCATTGCTTCAGATATGAAATCTTTCCTCTTCTCCAATGGCTTGGTCTCTGATCATCAATTTGTTCTCAGACCTGGTCACTCTACTCTGGACATGCTGCTTCTGCTTTCTCAACAATGGATGGAGGTCCTCAATGCCAAACAGGAAATTAGAGCTGTCTCCCTTGACATATCACGTGCCTTCGATACAGTCTGGCACCCCGCTCTGCTCACCAAACTCACCTCTTTTGGTATCCATGAAAATCTCCACGCATGGCTGGCGGAATTCCTCTCTAGTCGTAGTCAACGTGTGGCCCTGAATGGGTTTCTCTCGTCTCCTCTTCCTGTTTAGGCTGGAGTTCCCCAAGGCAGTGTTCTGGGCCCTGTGCTTTTTCTGGTCTTCATTAATGATCTCTCTGACTCTCTTGAAAATCCTCTCTATCTCTTTGCTGATGACTCCACTATCTGTCGCTCCATTCTTCATCCCTCAGATCGGCAGTCTGCAGCCTCCTCACTCTCTGCAGACCTGGACAAAATCAGAGACTGGGAAAACAAGTGGAACACGTCTTTCAATCCTGACAAATCTCACACTCTTACGATGTCTCTCCGAAAAGACCGACTGAACAACCCTCCCATCCACTTTCTGAATAATCCTCTCCAAGAAGTTCTGTCACTCAAGCTTTTGGGTCTCACTATCTGCCATGATCTTTCCTGGGAAAACCACATTTCAAATCTGGCCTCCAAAGCCAGTCGCCGACTGGGCATCCTCCGTCGTGCGAAGTCCTTCCTTGGCACACCTGAGCTCCTCACCACATACAAGGCTTTCATCCGCAGCTCAATGGGATACTGCTCTCCCCTCTGGGCTGGTGCTCCTGCCTCACACCTAGCTCGTCTTCATGCTGTTGAAACCAAAGCATTCAGAATCATTGGAATCTCTCGCGATGAAGCTAACTCCAAGGCCTCTCACTCACTCACCGCAGGCAGGTTGGTGGTCTTTCCGTCTTCTACCGACTCCTCTCTGGCCTTGCCCCCCCCCCCCCCCCCAGCTCTCTCTGGGCTCTGTCCCGCAAATATTCCTACAGGTCGCACAAGATCTGCCTGCAACCCTCTTTTGGTTAAACTGCCAAAATCAAGACTCTCTGCTCACCTTCACTCCTTCATTCCTCTTTTCTCCCGCCTCTGGAACAAACTCCCTCACTCTCTTCAATCCCACTCCACCCTCCAGGTCTTTAAAACAGCTGTTCACCACCATCTCTTATCTTCACCCATCCAAAACCTTGATCTTTTCTACCCCCGCTAATTTCACCCCAATTCCACTTTTTTGAAATACCAACTTCTGTCCTGGAAGTCCTTAGTGTCCTTATGTTTTGTACTTCTAACACCCCCCCCCCCCCTTCCCACGCCTCCTCCCCCCAAGCCCTCTCCCTCCCACACATCTCCCTGCTCTCAGATGTTGTGTTTGTGTGCTTCCCCTTCTCTCCCCATCTTGTCTTCCGCTCCCTCTTTTTATATATTTTGTTTGTCTGGTTGATTTGTTTGTGAAGTAAATGTTAGCTCTTTCATGAGCCTCGATTCAGTATACAAAAAAAAAAAAAAAAAATCACTTAAAATTAAATAAATCTCGTTTCCGAATCCATATTGAGATCTTCACTAAAAATCAAATCGTTTCGTCCTTGTCACAAACACACAACTTGTCCACAATGTTTTGTCCAAATCCGTCCACAACATTTTGAGATATCCTGCTATATTTTTCATTCTTCCAAAGCAAAATTGACAACATCTACAACAGCTTAACCACCACCGCACCCGCTCCCCCTCAAACCACCTGCCCCCCCCCCCCCCTTATCCTGCCAACCCCTGTCTCAGTTCTCCCCAGTCTCCCCTACTAACCTCTCTGAACTCCTGATAGGAATGAAAACTGCCACCTGCACTCTTGACCCCATCCCCTCCAGCTTTGTCAAGGCCTCCCTTCCTGCTCTCTCTCCACTTATCACTGCAACAATAAACTCCTCCATTTCTACAGGCATCGTCCCACCATCCCTCAAAATTGCTGCTGTTACCCCCATTCTGAAAAAACCTGGACTTAACCCTGACACCCTAAACAACTTCAGACCCATCTCCAACCTACCCTTTCTGTCAAAAGTTTTGGAACGCGCTGTAGCCACTCAACTCAAACATCACCTCTCTGCCAATAACCTGTATGAAACATTCCAATCCGGATTCCGCTCCAACCACAGTACTGAAACTGCTCTCCTCAAAATCACCAACGACCTTCTCCTCTCCTCTGACGCCGGCAACCTCAACATTCTCATCCTCCTCGACCTCAGCGCCGCCTTTGACACCATCAATCACACCATCCTCCTCACCCGACTTGAAACCACCTTTAACATTACCGGCACTGCCCTCTCATGGATCAAATCATACCTCTCTGACAGACGCCAGTTCATCTCCATCAATAACTGCAAATCCCCCACTGCTCCCCTCCCCCTAGGTGTCCCCCAAGGTTCAGTTCTTGGCCCCCTCCTCTTCATCCTGTACCTGTCCCCCCTTGGTCACTTAATCCGCCGTCATGGTCTCCAATTCCACTGCTTCGCCGATGACATCCAGCTTTTCATCTCCACCAAGTCCATTTCCACAGCCACCCACTCTATCCTGACAAACTGCATCACTGAAATAAAATCCTGGCTTCAAATCAACTTCCTCAAACTTAACTATGATAAATCTGAAATAATCATCATGGGCCCAAAAACGCTCACCAAATCCACCCATAACTTTGCCCTCAACATCGACGGTTTCCCAGTATCCACCTCCCCTCATCCGGAATCTTGGCATCATCTTTGACCAAACCCTCTCCTTCGACAAATACACGAAACAGATCACAAAGACAGCCTTCTTTCACCTGAAAAACATCGCCCGTCTCCGTCCATCCCTCTCCTCCACAGCTGCAGAAACCCTCATCCACGCCTTCACCACCTCCCGTCTGGACTACTGCAACAGCCTCCTCTATGGTTCACCCTCAATAATCATCAATAAACTCCAATACATTCAGAAGTCCGCTGCCCGTCTACTCACCCATTCCCGGACCCGTGACCACATCACCCCCGTCCTTTATAAGCTTCACTGGCTCCCCATCCCCCAGAGAATCCAGTACAAAATCCTCCTCTTGACCTACAAAGCCCTCCATAACCTGGTACTGTCTTTCCCTCGTGGTCCCCCTGTGCTGTCTTTCCCTCGCAGTCCCCCTGTGCTGTCTTTCCCTCGCGGTCCCCCTGTGCTGTCTTTCCCTCGCGGTCCTCCTGTGCTGTCTTTCCCTCACGGTCCCCCTGTGCTGTCTTTCCCTCACGGTTCCCCTGTGCTGTCTTTCCCTCACGGTCCCCCTGTGCTGTCTTTCCCTCATGACCCCCTGTGCTGTCTTTGCCTCACGGTCCCCCTGTGCTGTCTTTCCCTCATGGTCCCCCTGTGCTGTCTTTCCCTCGCGGTCCCCCTGTGCTGTCTTTCCCTCACGGTCCCCCTGTGCTGTCTTTCCCTCGCGGTCCCCCTGTGCTGTCTTTCCCTCACGGTCCCCCTGTGCTGTCTTTCCCTCATGGTCCTCCTGTGCTGTCTTTCCCCCACGGTCCCACTGTGCTGTCTTTCCCTCGCGGTCCCCCTGTGCGGTCTTTCCCTCATGGTCCCCCTGTGCTGTCTTTCCCTCGCGGTCCCCCTGTGCTGTCTTTCCCTCACGGTCCCCCTGTGCTGTTTTCCCTCACGGTCCGCCTGTGCTGTCTTTCCCTCACCGTCCCCATGTGCTGTCTTTCCCTCACGGTCCCCCTGTGCTGTCTTTCCCTCGCGGTCCCCCTGTGCTGTCTTTCCCTCGCGGTCCCCCTGTGCTGTCTTTCCCTCGCGGTCGCCCTGTGCTGTCTTTCCCTCGCGGTCCCCATGTGCTGTCTTTCCCTCACGGTCCCCCTGTGCTGTCTTTCCCTCGCGGTCCCCCTGTGCTGTCTTTCCCTCACGGTCCCCCTGTGCTGTCTTTCCCTCACGGTCCCCTTGTGCTGTCTTTCCCTCACGGTCCCCCTGTGCTGTCTTTCCCTCGCGGTCCCCCTGTGCTGTCTTTCCCTCGCGGTCCCCCTGTGCTGTCTTTCCCTCGCGGTCCCCCTGTGCTGTCTTTCCCTCGAGGTCCCCCTGTGCTGTCTTTCCCTCTCGGTCCCCCTGTGCTGTCTTTCCCTCACGGTCCCCCTGTGCTGTCTTTCCCTCACGGTCCCCCTGTGCTGTCTTTCCCTCACGGTCCCCCTGTGCTGTCTTTTCCTCGCGGTCCCCCTGTGCTGTCTTTCCCTCACTGTCCCCCTGTGCTGTCTTTCCCTCACGGTCCCCCTGTGCTGTCTTTCCCTCACGGTCCCCCTGTGCTGTCTTTCCCTCACGGTCCCCCTGTGCTGTCTTTCCCTCACAGTCCCCCTGTGCTGTCTGTCCCTCGCGGTCCCCCTGTGCTGTCTTTCCCTCGCGGTCCCCCTGTGCTGTCTTTCCCTCGCGGTCCCCCTGTGCTGTCTTTCCCTCACGGTCCCCCTGTGCTGTCTTTCCCTCACGGTCCCCCTGTGCTGTCTTTCCCTCACGGTCCCCCTGTGCTGTCTTTCCCTCACGGTCCCCCTGTGCTGTCTTTCCCTCACGGTCCCCCTGTGCTGTCTTTCCCTCACGGTCCCCCTGTGCTGTCTTTCCCTCACGGTCCCCCTGTGCTGTCTTTCCCTCGTGGTCCCCCTGTGCTGTCTTTCTCTCACGGTCCCCCTGTGCTGTACGTCACGGTCCCCCTGTGCTGTCTTTCCCTCACAGTCCCCCTGTGCTGTCTTTCCCTCGCGGTCCCCCTGTGCTGTCTTTCCCTCACGGTCCCCCTGTGCTGTCTTTCCCTCACGGTCCCCCTGTGCTGTCTTTCCCTCACGGCCCCTCTGTGCCGTCTTTCCCTCGCGGTCCCCCTGTGCTGTCTTTCCCTCACGGTCCCCCTGTGCTGTCTTTCCCTCGCGGTCCCCCTGTGCTGTCTTTCCCTCGTGATCCCCCTGTGCTGTCTTTCCCTCGCGGTCCCCCTGTGCTGTCTTTCCCTCGCGGTCCCCCTGTGCTGTCTTTCCCTCACGGCCCCCCTGTGCTGTCTTTCCCTCGTGGTCCCCCTGTGCTGTCTTTCCCTCACGGTCCCTCTGTGCTGTCTTTCCCTCGCGGTCCCCTGTGCTGTCTTTCCCTCGCGGTCCCCCTGTGCTGTCTTTCCCTCGCGGTCCCCATGTGCTGTCCTTCCCTCGCGGTCCCCCTGTGTTGTCTTTCCCTCGTGGTCCCCCTGTGCTGTCTTTCCCTCACGGTCCCTCTGTGCTGTCTTTCCCTCGCGGTCCCCCTGTGCTGTCTTTCCCTCGCGGTCCCCCTGTGCTGTCTTTCCCTCGCGGTCCCCCTGTGCTGTCTTTCCCTCGCGGTCCCCCTGTGTTGTCTTTCCCTCGTGGTCCCCCTGTGCTGTCTTTCCCTCGCGGTCCCCCTGTGCTGTCTTTCCCTCGCGGTCCCCCTGTGCTGTCTTTCCCTCGCGGTCCCCCTGTGCTGTCTTTCCCTCACGGTCCCCCTGTGCTGTCTTTCCCTCGCGGTCCCCCTGTGCTGTCTTTCCCTCGCGGTCCCCCTGTGCTGTCTTTCCCTCGCGGTCCCCCTCTGCTGTCTTTCCCTCGCGGTCCCCCTGTGCTGTCTTTCCCTTGCGGTCCCCCTGTGCTGTCTTTCCCTCATGGTCCCCCTGTGCTGTCTTTCCCTCACGGCCCCCCTGTGCTGTCTTTCCGTCACGGTCCCCCTGTGCTGTCTTTCCCTCACGGCCCCCCTGTGCTGTCTTTCCCTCGCGGTCCCCCTGTGCTGTCTTTCCCTCGCGGTCCCCCTGTGCTCTCTTTCCCTCACGGTCCCCCTGTGCTGTCTTTCCCTCGCGGTCCCCCTGTGTTGTCTTTCCCTCGTGGTCCCCCTGTGCTGTCTTTCCCTCGCGGTCCCCCTGTGCTGTCTTTCCCTCACGGTCCCCCTGTGCTGTCTTTCCCTCGCGGTCCCCCTGTGCTGTCTTTCCCTCGCGGTCCCCCTGTGCTGTCTTTCCCTCGCGGTCCCCCTGTGCTGTCTTTCCCTCGTGGTCCCCCTGTGCTGTCTTTCCCTCACGGTTGTCAGCTCTTTCACGAGCCTCGATTCAGTATATTTAAAAAAAAAAAAAAAATAACTGGCCCCATCCCACCTCACCGACCTCCTCTCCAGACACATTCCCACTCGCAACCCCCGCTCTGCTGGTACCAACCTCCTGACCCCCCCAGCCGGACCAAATTCAGATCCTGGGGGGACAGGGCCTTCTCCATCGCTGCTCCCACCCTTTGGAACTCACTACTTCACACCATCAGAGACTCCTCACTGACCACATTCAAAACATCACTCAAGAGCCACCTGTTCAACACCGCATTTAACATTTAACCCACAGCATTTAACCCCTGACTATCTCTTCTCCTGCTCCTTCCTTTTGCTTTGATTATTTACCTGTTGATTTTTGTCGTTTTGCACTTGTTTTTTGTACTCTGTCAAAGCGCCTTTGGGCTTCCTGAAAAGCGCTATATAAAATAAATGTATTATTATTATTATTACTAGGACGTGCCCGTACGTGGGTGCCCGTTCCTTGGTGCGGCCCAGCATCTAGTCGAGACCCAGTCACCCAGGCCGATCACCCATTCCGACCCCAAATTCCTCATCGACGAAAACTAAACAATATATTATATGAATCGCACCGTACATACCTCCTTCTAGATCTTGTTCTTGTCTTGATATACTCACTCAGGCTCACTCTATCACGACTGAGTCCTCCCAGCTCCTCCAAATGGCGCCCGCTACGCCTCGAATTACTATCCGTAACGGCGCACGCGCTCTCACATCGGCCACCCCTACGCAACAACGTGTTCTGTGATTGGCTGGCGTACCCCGCTACCTGTTCTGTGATTAGTTTGGTAAATAAATCGCCATAGCTCGGTAACTACTTGTCCGATTAATATGAAACCTTGAAAAGGCACATCCTCAGGTCGCCAGCAATATACCTGGCAAGTTTCAAGTATATCGGGCCCGTGGTTGTCGAGAAACAGCGGTCACAGACACACAGACATACACACACACATACACACACACATACACACAGAGATTACTGGAATTATAGATAGATATGTCAGTTTTGGCCCTATCTCGCAATGGTGAAGAATCACTTAAAAAATTATATTAGCCGGATCCGAATCCGGATCTTCACCAAAATCGAATCATTTCGTCCTTGTTACAGAAACTACCTCTCTGGCAAATTTCGTCCGAATCCGTCCACATCTTTTTGAGATATTTTGTTCACAGACAGACAGACAGACCGACAGACAAACAGACAGGGGTGAAAACATAACCAACATCCACCTTCGGTGGCGGAGGTAATACCAACACTATGATAATACAATATAGCATAATATTGATGTCTTTTTTTTTTTTGTATACAAGATCGAGGCTCGTGTAAGAGCTAACATTAATCACAAAAAAAACGGACACATAAAACATATAATAAAGGGAGCGGGAGACAAGATGAGGAGAGAGGGGGAAGCACACAAGTACAACATTTGAGAGCAGGTACATCGGGATATCTGTGGGAGGGAGAGGGCTTGGGGGGGGGGAGGCATGGGAAGGGGGTGGGGGGGGGGGTGGGGGAGGTAAAAACCACATGGACACAGCTAGGACTTCCAGGAAAGAAGTCGGCATTTCAGAAAAGTGGATTTTTAATCACTCTCATAATTTTTAACTTAATTCATAATCCCATGGGATAGGGTGTCACTCCATTATGCCTGCGATCTGTTTTTGAAATTCCTCGGCCATTTCAACCAGAAGCAATCAGCTTGCTATCGTTTTCCAAGCCAGGCGTTCCTTATCACCCATTTCTTTGGAATTCTTGCTGGAGTGGGCCTCTCACTCACTCACCGCAGGCAGGTTGGTGGTCTTTCCGTCTTCTACCGACTCCTCTCTGGCCTTGCCCCCCCAGCTCTCTCTGGGCTCTGTCCCGCAAATATTCCTACAGGTCGCACAAGATCTGCCTGCAACCCTCTTTTGGTTAAACTGCCAAAATCAAGACTCTCTGCTCACCTTCACTCCTTCATTCCTCTTTTCTCCCGCCTCTGGAACAAACTCCCTCACTCTCTTCAATCCCACTCCACCCTCCAAGTCTTTAAAACAGCTGTTCACCACCATATCTTATCTTCCCCCATCCAAAACCTTGATCTTTTCTACCCCCGCTAATTTCACCCCAATTCCCCTTTTTGAAATACCAACTTCTGTCCTGGAAGTCCTTGGTGTCCTTGTGCTTTATACTTCTCCCTCCTCCCCCCCCCCCCCCTTCCCATGCCTCCTCCCCCCGGGCCCTCTCCCTTCCACACATCTCCCTGCTCTCGGATGTTGTGTTTGTGTGCTTCCCCTTTTCTCCCCATCTTGTCTTCCACTCCCTCTTTTTGTGTATTTTGTTTGTCTGGTCGATTTGTTTGTGAAGTAAATGTTAGCTCTTTCACGAGCCTCGATTCAGTATACAAAAAAAAATATATATATATATATATATATAAAAAATTTAAAAAATAGTGGATTCGGCTGTTTCAGCCACACCCTGACAGGTATACAGTCGTGGCCAAAAATATTGGCACCATTGCACTTTTTTCCAATAATGCACCATTTCTTCCAGAAAATTGTTGAAATTAAATAATATTTTGGTATCCACATATGTATTTCTTTGGTTTACAGTGGAACAAAACAAAAAAAGATAAAAAATACTAAAGCGTAGCTTATTGTCGAAGCTGACAGATGGTAATTGTCATTTATGTCCAATCAAAGCCAAGGGAAAATAAGGAGTCACATGGGTAGTTGAGTACAAGGGAAAAATGAATTGCATTTTGGGTTTGACAGCAGTTGTTACTGTCGGGCATGTGGTGAACTTTGTTTGTGCAAGAAATCATTTTCAGAAATTGTTATTGCCACATTGGCATCCCAAAATCTTATGAGAGAGGTAACATGCTGAGTTGTTCCTGTGGGTGTTACCCTGCTTTTGTATAACGACCACGGGCTCGACGCTTGGCCTTCAAATAATGGTAGGGTTGCTTGGTGTATACTCATCTATATGATTACCATTCTCTCCGTGTACACATAACTTCAATACATTTCCTTGTCACAGTCTAAAGTGATTGGTGATCGATTTCGTGGTTTAAGTGGTTCCAACAATTTGGCTTCCCCAACTGCACACAGAAATCCTAAAATTGCCCTGACAATATTATTGGCACCTTTTAGAAGTTGTCAGAAATAATTAGATTTTAAGCACGTGATTCTCCTTTACTTTGGAATTGAACTCACCTGAGGTGAGTTGCAGGTGCCTGCAATATAAAAAATCACTCATTCAACCAGATTGAATAGAGAAAAGGAGTCAGTCTGCTGTTTTGTGTCACTGTGTGAACCTCAATGAGCATGGAGAAAAGAAAGAAAACAAGAGAATTGTCTGAGGAGGTCAGACACAAGATTGTAGCCAAGCATGGACAATCGCAAGGCTACAAGTCCATCTCCAGAGACCTTGATGTTCCTGTGTCCACCATACGCAATGTTATCAGGAAGTTTAAGGCCCATGGCACTGTAGCCGACCTCCCTGGACGTGGCCATAAGAGAAAACTTGATTCAAGATTGCAGTGAAGGATTGTTTGAATGGTGGAGAAACCACCTCGATCAACTGCCAAACAGATTCAAGCTGACCTTCAGACACAAGGTACGACAATTTCAACTCACACCATCCTTTGCCAACTCAATGAAAGGGGACTTCTATGGTAGGAGACCCAGGAGGACCCCACTGCTGAGAAATCCTGACTGGAGTTTGGAAAAACACACCTGAACA
The DNA here is from genome assembly GCF_964187855.1 of Myxine glutinosa. Lineage (NCBI taxonomy): Eukaryota > Metazoa > Chordata > Myxini > Myxiniformes > Myxinidae > Myxine > Myxine glutinosa. Next base: position 21,275 of record NW_027618087.1, on the reverse strand, counting down.
AGCCAAAATCATTCTGGGAGAATGTCCTGTGAACAGATGAGACCAAATTAGAGCTTTTTGGTAAAGCACATCATCTCTATGTTTACAGAAAACAAAATGAACCCTTCAAAGAAAAGAGCACCTTCCCTACAGTCAAACATGGAGGAGGTTGAGTGATGTTTTGGGGATGCAGTGCTGTCTCTGGCACTGGGTGCCTTGAAAGTGTGCATGGCATCATGAAATCAGGAGATTACCAAGGCATTTTGGAGCGCAATGTTGAACCCAGTGTCAGAAAGCTGGGTCTCGGTCAAAGGTCATGGGTCTTGCAGCAGGACAATGACCCCAAACACTTCAAAAAGCACCCAGGCATGGTTCAAGACAAAACACTGGACTGTTATGAAGTGTCCAGCAATGATTCCAGGTCTAAATCCCATTGAACACCTGTGGGGAGATCTGAAAACAGCAGTTGGGAGAAGACACCCTTCAAATCTGGGAGAACTGGAGGAGTTTGCACATGAAGAGTGGGCCAAGCTCACAGTAGAGAGGTGTAGGAAGGTCATTCATGGCTAGAGCAAGTGCTTAACTGCAGTTATTTTGTCCAAAGGTTGTGTTACCAAATATTAAGTCTCGGGTGTGAATAATTTTGTCAATGCCGTTTCTTTTTATTTTCTGATTTAAAAGGATATATTAAGTTCTGAATCAAAAACAAAGGTTCTGTAATATTAACAGTGAAATAAATACTTTGGTCAATCCAAAAGTTTGGTCAAATAGGTGGAGACCAAATACTTTGGTCAATCTCAACTTATTTTCAGAGAAAATTGTGAGTCATTTGAAAAAAGTGCAAGGGTGCCAATATTTTTGGGCACGACTGTATATAATCAAGAACACAGCCATGCAATCTCCATAGACAAACATTGGCAGTAGAATGGGCTGTACTTAAGAGCTCAGTGACTTTCAACGTGGCACCGTCATCGGATACCACCTTTCCAACAAGTCAATTCGTCAAATTTCTGCCCTGATAGAACTGCCCCGGGCAACTGTAAGTGCTGTTATTGTGAAGTGGAAACTTCTAGGAGCAACAACAGCTCAGCTGGGAAGTGGTAGGCCATACAAGCTCACAAAATGGGACTGCAGAGTGCTGAAATGCGTAGCGTGCAAAAACGTCTGTCCTCGGTTGCAACACTCACTACCAAGTTCCAAACTGCCTCAGGAAGCAACGTTAGCACAACTGTTCATCAGGAGCTTCATGAAATGGGTTTCCATGGCCGAGCAGCCGCACACAAGCCTAAGATCATCATGCGCAATGCCAGGCATCGGCTGGATTTGTGTAAAGCTCGCCGCCATTGGACTCTGGAGCAGTGGAAACGCGTTCTCTGGAGTGATGAATCACGCTTCACCATCTGACAGTCCGACAGACTAATCTGGGTTTGGCGGATGCCAGGAGAATGCTACCTGCCCGAATGCATGGTGCCAACTGTAAAGTTTGGTGGAGGAGGAATAATGGTCTAGGGTTGTTTTTCATGGTTCGGGCTAGGCCCCTTAGTTCCAGTGAAGGGAAATCTCAATGCCACAGCAATGACATTCTAGACGATTGTGTGCTTCCATCTTTGTGGCAACAGTTTGGGGAAGGCCCTTTCCTGTTTCAGCATGACAATGCCCCCGTGCACAAATCGAGGTCCATACAGAAATGGTTTGTTGAGATTGGTGTGGAAGAACTTGATTGGCCTGCACAGAGCCCTGACCTCAACCCCATCGAACACCTTTCGGATAAATTGGGACGCCGACTGTGAGCCAGGCCTAATCTTCACCCAGCATCAGTGCTCGACCTCACTAATGTTATATGTATATATACATATTTATATATATATACATATATATATATATATATATATATATATATATATATATATATATATATTGTTACGGACACGACTTTGATGTTATGGTGGGCCGAGCGGAATGGCCGCCGTGTTCGCACAAGTTACCCGATTATACTCGAACCTTGGCCGAGTCGCGCTACGCTAAATCAATTGAGGAAAGGACACAACGGCTGGATTAAAATGACACGACACCAGGGGTACGGTTCTCAAGACCTCCGGAGGAGGTTATAATATTGCGGAAGGTTAGATTACAGGGATGAGAGAGACAGCATAGAAAGGTGGGCACTTAAACACGGTCTTATTATAGCCCCGACAGACGACAGATAAACAGGACAAAACTGACTCACACGGGGATTGATGGCAAGGAAAGGCGGGTAGTCGATGGCTCAAGGTGCACTCTTGGCTCAGGGACAGAATCGACCCGGTCCGGTCCAAAGATGCGGGGAGGTCGCTCAGCGTTCGGAGGTCGCGACTTGTCTTTCCAAGCTGGGGGCGCATCTGACCTCACGTCCGGTAAGTGGCTGCGCATATCCGGCGGGGAGTGACACGCCCTCGGCTCGTTAGCTCCGCCCCAGATGGAATCGGCCCGCCGCTTCTCACTGGCTGCGGGGGGTTACCGGCTCCGCCCCTGACGAGGAGCTGACAGCCAGCCCCTTCGTGGTAACCCCGTGGAGCGCATGGGCAATGGCGGCTAACCAAGCCGGAGTGAGGACGCCCACTCCCCGCACCGCGGCCGCGCCGCCCCCCTCTGTTGTTGTAGTTGTTGTTGTAGTTGTTGTTTGGTGGGGAAGATGGGAGGAGGTATGGGGAGGTCCTGAACTCACTACTGGTGCCATACAATCACATTCTGGTGCAACGAAGAGTCAGAATTAATGGAAACGAGTCCTTAACTGACATAGATTAAGAATAACTAGCAAGATGTCCGAAAGTTGTCTACGTGAGATGCGGTGGACCTGGGCACGACATTTAATGGGGGAAGAAGGGGAAGGTCGGTTCTACAGAGTGTTGTTTACAGACAATGGGACTAGGGAATGGGGGATTGGGGATAGTTGGGGAGTATTGGGGAAATAGGGGAATATTTACAAGCGGATATGGAGGCCAAGTCCCATATCCGCAACATTGTACCCTTCTCTACCCTCGGGGTGTCCCGACCCGATAAATTTTTACCTATTTTAGTGTGGCACTCAGATGTAGTTCCCTCTATTATTAACTCTACCCTGAGTGCGACAGTTTTACAGATATTCACAAATGAGTAAATATGTCCCCCTGCGACGTTGCACCCTTCTCCTCACAGAAACACACCCACAGGATAACCGAATCACGGAAAGAATTCGCAAACTAAACATACAGCCGGTAGGGAGCATTATTTACACAAGACTACGCTGATATTTACACTACGATCCAGGACCTGTTTTTGGAGGAACACATGCAGATGTTATGCATAGAGAGAGAGCACGCATGCCAGCATCGATACACCAACCCACGAGTGCTCTGTGGCCTTACGGCCTTTAATAATGTGCAGAGCACCCCTTCCCAGCACCAAAAGCACCACCCCATCACACAGTCAGCACCATCCGGTGCACCAATAAAATGTTTAGTAATCATGGTGTGGTGTCGCAGCCGGCCGATGTTCTGCCGCTGGTCTTGCCTTCGTGTGGTGCACTTGGCCTTCTTACTTCTTTCAAAAATAAAGAAAGGCGCCAACCGCGTCCATTTCTTTATTGTGGCCGTCAGGGGCCAACTATAAGTGGTTCACCTGTATGGCGTAGGTGCCACGTTGACCCATAGGTCCATCCACGGGTGGTGCTTGGCCGCAAAAGAACTGCGGTCCATTGTGGGTGGCCACCAAAATTGCGGTCCATATGGTGTATCGATCCAGGCAGCAAGCAGCGAAAGTGCAGGCCCACAACTGCGGAGCCAGCACCTCTCTCTCCTCTCTCTCTGCCCCAAAGCCAGATCCTCGGAGGTGGGAGACAAAAGAAGCAGACAAGTGAGTAAGGTGGTAAGGGCGCAAAAGTGCACGCAATGCAAGGTAATGCACACTGGGGGCACATGGGAACCAGGTGAGACAGGTACGTTCCTACCGTACGCCCCCCCCCCCCCCCCACCAGGTAACCTACATGGCCCCTCCCTTACCCCTTACTGTATCCACACAACACAACACTACCCATAAACATCTACTTTACAAATCAACAAACGTCCCTACTGTCTTCCCCGTTCCTCCCATATACCAAATTCGTCTTCTCTCCCTCCTAACCAATCAAATTTGCCATTTTCAACTCCCATCAAAATTTGCCATCTCCAACTGAACATCAAAATTTGCCATTACCAATTCATCATCAGTCCCTCCTAAGGAGGGAGAGATGGAATCACCCCAATGTCTCATCCACGTCGTGATGTGTCTCACAAATCCTCACAGCAATTCTCATTTCCTGCAACAGAACAAAGAAAACACAGGTGTGGAGTCATCATCATCACCTCAGGTAAGTGGCTGCATATGGTGCGACAGGTTCATCAATCCTAACTATTTCCTAAATGACTTTAACAACTTTACACTACCCGGGGTCTTTCCCTGCCAATCCATTGGCCAACTTACACTATGGGTTCTAAAAACCAATTCCCATTGACCAAACTGTGGTGCTTTTCAATTTGGGGTCTCACTCCCCGATTCATCTCCCGGTGCCCTCGCACAATTTCTGGGCTGCGGCGTGTACCTCTCCCAGCGGGTCTACCCACCTGCACACCTCCACCACTGCAGTTGCCTCTGAGCTTACCTGCTCCTTACCCTAACCTAACTACCTGGGGAAGGCCCTCTGGCGCTCTCCCCACTCGGTGCCCTCTCTGGCACTGGGCTACCCGGGTCCGTCCTCTGGATCCTCGGGCCCCACCCACAACTACCGGCTCCCAGAGCCCACCTGCGGCCTCACCTGGCCGACATCCTCACAGTGGTGGAGTGCCCAACCAACTACACACACTAACAGGCTACACGCCCAGCCATTTCCACAACACTAATGCACCCATCCACAATACCATTCTGCAACCGCACCACAAATGCCAATATCCAACCACAATTTACCTATACCCTCTACCTAACACTTACACTACCCGCCCCGGGTACTCGTGAAAGGGGTCCACTCTTCCCCCATCCACACCTTCGCACCATGCACACCACTCCGTACCACTTACTCCAACTCTCTCCACACCACTCATCCTCTGCTCCATGTATTCCACACACCTGTACTTGCACACCTGTGCTCTCACACCTGGTGCCACCTGCACCCTTCTCTCCCCAAGCGCATTCGCGCTGATCCACACACTCACTACTCATACACTGCTCCACACACCTGTCCAGTTGCACACCTGTGCAATCACACCTGTTCAATCCTCACACAGCATCATCTCATCTAACTACTCCCCTCTGAAACTTGCGCTTCCCAGTCGTCCCTTTAAACTATCGCGCTCCCTCGTCATTATCATCCACCCTAATCTACCTGTGTCCCCACTACAGGTATCAGTCACTAACTAAACTTAACGTTACCTATTGTCATCTTCGCTAGATCCCTATCAATATCCTAACCCACCCGGGCTAGTTTTCACTGCCATACCCCATAAGCTATTGCGCATTTGCCCCACTTTATATGGGAAGGGTGGCAAGGATGCCACCCTTACCCACCGGGCCCATCGCTCATCAATCCCCCAGTCCTCTGGCACTAATAAGCCCCCCTTATTCAGAGGTACTGGGTCCCGCCTCGGCATCTAAAGCCGAGGCAATCCACGGGGGCGCCTGCTCGCCGGTGTAAGGTCTTATCCGGTCGGCGTGGACGATCCGAGGGAGGGCTCATGGCCCCATTTTGATCTTAATGACCACGTCACAGATTTGCGACAGGACGACTCCTGGGCCTTGCCAGGGGGAGGTGAGTTTTGGGCACCTTCCCTTCCGCCTCCGGGGATTAAAGAACCAAATCTTCATCCCCGGAGCGTATTGACTCCCCTGGCTCCGGTCGTCGTACCTGCGCTTCATCTTTTCCCCCGCCAGATGGAGTTGGCGGCGGGCGAAGGCATGGACTAGCTCCATGCCTTCCTCTAGGTGACGTGCGTACCCCTCCCTCGGCGGGTTAACCACTGTGTCTGGCACGGGACCGCATAGCAAGTCGGCGGGAGCCCGTAACTCCCGCCCATACATAAGCAACGCTGGACTGCATGCGGTGGCCCCGTGCTGGCTGGTTCGGTAGGCCATAAGCAAATAAGGGAGATGTTCGTCCCAGTCATCCTGACGGGTGGCGGTGAACAGTGCCAGTTGTTGGATTAGAGTTCGGTTAAATCTTTCCACCATCCCGTCAGATTGAGGTCTTAAAGGCGTTGTTCTGGTTTTCCGAATTGACAGGAGACTGCACACATCTTTTAGCAATTTGCTCTCAAAATTTCGTCCCTGGTCGGTGTGCAACTACTGTGGAATCCCATGCCGGCACACAAATCCTTCCACGAAGGCCTGCGCTACCACCCCTGCTTCTTGGTTGGGGAGGGCGTAGGCCTCCGGCCACTTGGTGAAGTAGTCCATCACAACGAGGATGTACTTATTACCTAGGCGGGTGCGGGGTAGTGGGCCTAGGATATCCATGGCCACCCGCTCTAGGGGGGCCCCCACCTGGTGTAATTGAAGGGGGGCCCTCATCCTCCGTGCTGGTCCCTTTTTGGCAGTACAGGCGTCGCATCTCCGACACCAGTCCTGTATGTTGCGCCCCATATTCACCCAATAAAACCTCCGGCGTACCCGCGATATTGTCTTTGTCCTGCCCAAATGGCCGCCGGAGCGGGTACCATGCACCTGTTGCAATATGACGTTCTTGCCCCCACCTGGTGTAATTGAAGGGGGGCCCTCATCCTCCGTGCTGGTCCCTTTTTGGCAGTACAGGCGTCGCATCTCCGACACCAGTCCTGTATGTTGCGCCCCATATTCACCCAATAAAACCTCCGGCGTACCCGCGATATTGTCTTTGTCCTGCCCAAATGGCCGCCGGAGCGGGTACCATGCACCTGTTGCAATATGACGTTCTTGAATTTGTCAGGGACTATCACCAGCCAGGAAGTTCTATCAGAGGGAACCTCCACCCACTTGCGATACAAGATGTTATCCTTCAATTCCAGGGTCTGCCACTGAGCCCAATATGCCTTTGTTTGTGCCCCGGGGGGGGGTGACCTCTTCCCCCTTTGGTCTTTGCCCCAATTTGACCCAATTGAACACTGGCCCCAGGACAGGATCCTCCTGCTGGGCCGTGCTCCATGCCAAAGTTCCGAATTCCTCATCTGCGGTTAGTGGCAAAATTGGCCCTCTCACCCGGGTTGCCCGGACAACGAGGGTCGGGTCCGAATCGCCCAATTGTTCCCTCTCCTCGTGTCTCGCACAAAATTTGCAGTTTTCCCCCAGACAAGGACGCCGAGAGAGTGCGTCCGCATTACCATGGGCCTTCCCGGCCCTATGGGCCACATTAAAATCGTACTGCTGCAACTTTTCCAACCACCTTGCAATTTGGCCCTCTGGTTCCTTGAACCGAAGGAGCCATTGCAAGGAGGAATGGTCAGTTCTAACCAAAAATTTCCGTCCGTACAAGTACGGGTGGAAATGGTTCATGGCAGCCAGCATAGCCAATAACTCTTTGCGAGTGACGCAATAATTTCTCTCGGGCCTACTTAAGGCCCGACTATAATAACCAATCACTCTCTCCACGCCCTCCTGTGACTGAGACAAAACTGCGCCCAATCCTTCCTGGCTCGCATCCGTGTCCAGGGTAAATGCCCCGTTGCTAGTGGGGTACGCTAGAAGGGGTGCGGATGTCAGACACCCCTTCAATTTTTGGAAGGCCTCATGGCACTCCCGTGTCCAATTAAATCGCGTCCCCTTCTCCGTAAGCCGGTGGAGGGGACGGGCCAACTCCGCAAATTTCGCCACAAAGCGCCGGTAGTAGGAGCAGAGTCCCAAAAATCCCCGCACCTCTTTGATGGTACGTGGTGCGGGCCACTCCTCTACCGCTTTAATTTTGTCTGGGTCCGTTTTTACCCCCTCGCGGCCGATCACGTGACCTAGATAGGCCACCTCTCTTGCAAACAAAGTGCACTTACTCGGGTTCAGCTTCAACCCTGCCTGTCTGAGGCACCCGAACACCTGGTCCAAATTAGCTACTGCCTGGGGGAACGTTTGGGCATGTACCAGGACGTCATCCAGGTACACCAGGCATGATTGCCATGGCATGCCGCCTAGTACATGCTCCATCAATCTTTCAAAGGTGGCGGGGGCGTTACACAAACCAAACGGCATCACAGTAAACTGATACAGTCCCTTACCTGTGGAAAATGCCGTTTTCTCCTTCCCTGCCCTATCCATCTCCACCTGCCAATACCCACTCTTGAGGTCCAAAGTTGTGAACCAATTTGAGCCCACAACGGCATCGAGGGTGTCATCAATCCTTGGCAGGGGATATGAGTCCTTGAGTGTCACGTTGTTTAGCTGGCGATAGTCCACGCAGAACCGCGTGGTCCCATCCTTCTTTTTGACCAGCACAACAGGTGACATCCAAGGACTTCCCGAGGGCTCGATCACACCTGCGTCGAGCATTTTTTCAACCTGCTCGTCAGCTTCCGCCCTCTTGCTCCAAGGGAGCCGTCGGGCGGCCTGACGAATAGGCCGGGCCTCACCGGTGTGGATCTGATGTTTCACCAGGCCCGTACGTCCAATATCCTCGGTGGACAGGGAGAAGAGGTCCAAATGGGACCCAACCAGTTTGTGTAAGGCCTCCCTCTGGGTACCTCCCAACTCTACGCTACTACGATTTACCATCTCGCAAATGGGATCGGGCCAATTCCTACTTCTTATTGAAGGCTCCCCCCGGGGTCGGCTCGGCTGGACGTTCTCGCCCCTCACTGTCGCGACTTCCTCAACTGGGGTGCAGCCAGCTACCCTCGTGCCCCTTACTATAGTGCGTGGTTCTGTACTCATATTTATTACTCGGACGGCCACTACCGGTCCGTCCGTTTTTACAAGGGTGCGGCCCACGATTAAACCCGGTATGGACTGCGCTGCCACCGGTTCGACCAGGCCGCAGGACTCCTGCCACGTTGGGCGAGCTGCCCACCGGGCCGGCACTATCGCCTCGGCCCTTGGGGGGATGGTCACGGCCTCGGAAGCCTCCAGCTCCGCTCTCTCGGCCGTGCTCACTCCCCCTAACGGCAGCTCTTCTACTCCCACCTGCAGGATCCCCCGGCACAAGTCGATTTTACAGCCGCTGGCAGTCAACAGGTCCAACCCTATTAAACATGGGTCGCACACCTCCGCCACCCAAACATCTATCTCCCTCCTTACCGACCCTAACTTGAGGGTAACAGAACCACGCCCTATGATCGGGGCCGTTACCCCGGTAGCAAGCTCCAAACTATAATTTTGCAGGCGCTGGATCTTATCCCAGCCACCTGCGCTCGAATCAAGGACCACAGGGCTGATGATCGTGGTGCTAGCTCCTGTGTCCACTACGGCGTCTACCCCCACGCCGGCAATTTTGCATCTAATTGTCAGGCTACCGGTTCCAATTTGGCCACAATAAATGACCTGTCGCGTCAATGAGGGCTCTCCTCCATCCTCTTCTGCCGAACACCGCCCTACGTGCCCGACACCTTCTAGTTTCCCGGGGTCTGGCGGGGGGGTGTCTGGGGTCGGCTAACCCGCTCCCCCCTGGGCGGAGTTGTGGACCTCAACCGCCGGGGGTCATCCCGGCGCGTGGCTCGACAGTGCCGCGCCAGGTGACCCGGACGGTTGCAAGTATAGCACCTCACCTGATAAGGTGCTTGCCTCCGGAATTCCAAATTTCCCCCCCTGTAGGTCCGAATTGGATTACCCGCTCGTGGTCCACCGCGGGCCACCTCCGGGGCCGCCTGCCATGGTCCAGGTCCCGCCAGGCGCTGGTCCACCAGCCTCCGGACCATGCCCGCCAGGTCAGGACCCACGTCGGGGGCGGGCCCCCTAAGGGGTCCGCCCTCCACCGGGGGTCCCACCTGGCGGACCGCCATTGCGAGACGCTCGCCCCCCCGGGCCAGGGGCCTCGCTGCTTCCCAACGGGCCGCAGCGTCAGCCGCCTGGCTCAGAGTCTGCGGGCGCCACATGGCGAGCTGTTGCCGGAGCTCAATATCTGGGAGGGCCTGGATAAAATGGTCCAGCGCCAGGCTTTCCCGGGAATCCGCTGCCATGCTAGCATGTGCGATCCCCACTGCGCGGCGAATGTCGTGGGCAAGTTCCCCGATGGCTTCCTGGGGCTTGCGCTTTCGCAGCGCGAGCTGAGCTTTAACAAGCTCGCTCTGCTGTTCAATGCCGAATCGATTAATTAGGGCGTCACGGAGGGCTGGCAGGGTGAGAGCACGCGCTGGTAATGCCGTCAGCACCTCCGCCGCCGCGCCGCGCAATGCGGCCACCAGGTGTACTCCACCTTCGTCCTCACCCCAACCGTTGCCCTTACACACACAGTCGAACTGCGCCAGGTACGCGCGTAGATCACTCTTGCCGTCATACGGCGCGAGTGGGACCTTGTGGGACCACCTCGTATGCGAGTCGTTGCCCGCCTGCCGGACCCCGTGCATCGCCCCTTGCGGGGTCAGCGCGGGGCCGAACCGGCCGGGCCCCCACAGTACATTACCCCCAAGGGGCTCTCGTGCCTCCCCGGTCCCTCCAACAACTACCCCTGTTGGTGTCGATGCATGGGTCACACCTCCGCAACCCGCTACCCATTCCATACCACCACAACCTTGCTCACCCACACCTCGCACCTCTCGTTCCATACCCTCCGGACCAGCCATACACCTCACTCGTGGCCTCTCACGAACATCCGGGTCTATCTCGACCCCCAAGCTTATTAAATCACCTGGCGCATCATACGCACGACCATATTGGTCACCACTTACACCGGGTCCTCTTCCTCTTCGCTTCTCCTCCATCACCTGCGAATCCCTCATCCGGTTAATGAGCACATCATCACGATCCGAACACAGACTTTGGACCAATTCTTTTACTTCCTCCTTTATCTCTTTCTTATCCTCTCTCCGTCGCTTCTTAATTTCGCTCACCCCTTCTTCCACTTCTTCTAATTTCTGCTTCACCTCCTTCATCTCTTCGTGCGCCCCTTTAAGTTCTTCCTCTAACTCCACTTTATTTTTTTCTATGTGCTCCCGCACCTCCCGCTCTTTAACCTCCATCACCTCTACCACCTTGTCCATTTTCCTCGTCAGGTCCTCATGTACCGTCTGACACTCTTTTTTAATTACCCCTACGTCCTTTTTCATCTCCTTCTGTGTCGATTTTAAACCCTCTATTACCGCTGTGTTCTTCTTTACCTGGTCCCCCAACTCCTTTTGTCCCACTGTCAGTTGTTCTACTCCCAGCGTCAACTCCTCTATACCCCCTTGCAGTTTTACAGTCCCCTTTCTCACCTCCTTCTCCATGCGCTCCTTACAGTGCCTCACCTCCTCGCGCACTCCTCCGACCTCCTCACTCACCCCTCTTCTGATCTCCTCTCCCATCACTTGCATCTCCTGCCCAGATGCCACCCTCATCTGCTCCATTTCCTCCCTGTGAGCATCCAGTTTGGTTTCTACCCCGATTTTCACCTCCTCTATTTGCTCTCCCATTTGTTTGATTTCCCTGGCAGATTGTTCCCCTATTTCCCGCAATTTGTCTTCCATCCTATTTTCTAACCCCATTAACCCATTTTTCACCCCCTCTAACTGATTCTCCTGGGCAGCCATTCTGTTTTCCACCCCCGTTAACCCATTCTTTACTTCTTTTATTCCGTTGTCTAACCCCTCAAAATTATTGTCGAACTTCCCAAATTTCTTGTCTAACTCCTCACCGGTACCCCTCGCTTCGTCCCTCATTACCCCCATTTGGCCCTCCAATCGCTCACCCTGAGCATCCATCCGGTTCCCCATTACCCCCATTTGGCCCTCCAATCGCTCACCCTGAGCATCCATCCGGTTCCCCAACCGCTCACCCAATCGCTCAATTTGGCTCCCCATACTCATCTGTACAGCTGCCTGTAGCTGCGCAATGAGGGCCTGCATGTCAATCGGCTGCATGTTAAAGCCCGTTGATACAGCGGGCTCGGCTACCGCGCGCTCTTGCGAGGCGCCATTTTGCGCGCCCGCAACGTCGGGCGCAACGACGCTATTTTGTGCGTCTGCTACCCTCGCTGCTTCGCTCTCCTCACGTCCCTCAATTTGGTCCTGGACCGACCCTGCCTCACTCTCCTCTACCGGAACCCAGCCGACTTGGTCTGCCATAGCGCGACTTTCAAAATTCGGGTTTTTGTTTTCGTAAAACAAAATCAAATTTCGCCGTTATAATTTCGAGCGCGGGAAACGCGCTCAGGATCGAATTCTACTTCTCAACACCAAAATGTTACCCTAATGGTACAATTGGTGTTCCAAAATTTGGGCCTAATAAATTTAGTCCCAGGTCCGAATCCGACACTCCTGACACCAATTGTTACGGACACGACTTTGATGTTATGGTGGGCCGAGCGGAATGGCCGCCGTGTTCGCACAAGTTACCCGATTATACTCGAACCTTGGCCGAGTCGCGCTACGCTAAATCAATTGAGGAAAGGACACAACGGCTGGATTAAAATGACACGACACCAGGGGTACGGTTCTCAAGACCTCCGGAGGAGGTTATAATATTGCGGAAGGTTAGATTACAGGGATGAGAGAGACAGCATAGAAAGGTGGGCACTTAAACACGGTCTTATTGTAGCCCCGACAGACGACAGATAAACAGGACAAAACTGACTCACACGGGGATTGATGGCAAGGAAAGGCGGGTAGTCGATGGCTCAAGGTGCACTCTTGGCTCAGGGACAGAATCGACCCGGTCCGGTCCAAAGATGCGGGGAGGTCGCTCAGCGCTCGGAGGTCGCGACTTGTCTTTCCAAGCTGGGGGCGCATCTGACCTCACGTCCGGTAAGTGGCTGCGCATATCCGGCGGGGAGTGACACGCCCTCGGCTCGTTAGCTCCGCCCCAGATGGAATCGGCCCGCCGCTTCTCACTGGCTGCGGGGGGTTACCGGCTCCGCCCCTGACGAGGAGCTGACAGCCAGCCCCTTCGTGGTAACCCCGTGGAGCGCATGGGCAATGGCGGCTAACCAAGCCGGAGTGAGGACGCCCACTCCTCGCACCGCGGCCGCGCCGCCCCCCTCTGTTGTTGTAGTTGTTGTTGTAGTTGTTGTTTGGTGGGGAAGATGGGAGGAGGTATGGGGAGGTCCTGAACTCACTACTGGTGCCATACAATCACATTCTGGTGCAACGAAGAGTCAGAATTAATGGAAACGAGTCCTTAACTGACATAGATTAAGAATAACTAGCAAGATGTCCGAAAGTTGTCTACGTGAGATGCGGTGGACCTGGGCACGACATTTAATGGGGGAAGAAGGGGAAGGTCGGTTCTACAGAGTGTTGTTTACAGACAATGGGACTAGGGAATGGGGGATTGGGGATAGTTGGGGAGTATTGGGGAAATAGGGGAATATTTACAAGCGGATATGGAGGCCAAGTCCCATATCCGCAACAATATGTACGTATATATATTTATTTATTTATTTATATATATACACAGTACATACTGTATATTAAGCCTTGAGTCGGCACACAACTTTAGGCTCGGTTTGAATCACGGCCCATTATATACTGCCATCCCGGTCTTTCACAGGCAGGGTGATTCATCAATGTGTGTGCCATCCCTCGGATGGAAATTAAACTGTGCGCCCCATTTGCCAGAACAAGTTGGTGGATGTTAAAGATCGCACGGTGTTCTTCGGGAAGATAGGCGACCTGAACAAAATTACAAATTCCTTCCCCAACTACTGGTGACAGAGGGATGGCAAACTGCTCAGCAAGACGCCAGGCCAAGAAACCGCTTCGGCAAAACTAACGCTCTGTACACAGAGTACGGCACATCAGATCGGAATCGGCCAGAAGAGTCGACGTCCTGTCACACGCAGTCAATCTTTTCATTATCATACACTTTTCATTGGGTGGTTCAGTTAAAATAATCATCTTAATCATTATCATGATTTTATTGATGGAACAAACATAACTGAAATCCATAAATAGTTTATTCATACATTATAATGTGCTCTTCGAAGTGCTTCATTCAAGGTATGAACTAATTCGACAATACAGAACCACTTTTTTGAAATATTAACTTCTTTCCTGGAAGTCCTAGCTGTGTCCATTTTTACCCCTCCCACCCCCACCCCCTTCCCACGCCTTCTTCCCCCAAGCCCTCACCTTCCCACAGATCTTTCGATGTCGCTGCTCTCAAATGTTGTACTTGTGTGCTTCCCCCACTCTCCCCATCTTGTCTACCGCTCCCTTTATTTCGTCTTATGTGTCCGTTTGTTTTTTTGTCATTATTGTTCGCTCTTACACGAGCCTCGATCTTGAATCCCCCCCCCAAAAAAATAGGAAAGTGGGCCTGGAAGAACACACCCTAGAATGGGCTCGTTACTTTCCCAATCACCTTGTAGAAATACAAATAAACATCAAAGTCAAAGAGGACAACCTGACACCAAGCTTGACTTTGGGAATTTTCCTCTTTAATCAATTTTCCTGCTACATGATTGCAATCAAAAATGAAACCATGCGTAATGGACATTAATGGTGGCAACGTGTCACTGGGCATTCATGGAAGTGATGGAGCCCAGCCTTTAAAAAAAAACATGAAAATAGTCATAAGGTTGACAGCTGGTGGTGATGAACTGTCACACTGACGGACTGTGTAAAATACAATTACTCGAAAATGGTGCTTTTTCCACAAATCTTATCAGGCATTTGGCAAAATCTCTCCTCATCATTAATCTGATGCTCGTCTTTCTCCGTCTGTTTTCTCTCCAACTTATTTATATTCTGCAGCGCTTTCAAATCACAGGCCATACATGCAGTTGTAACCAGCACGACACTCGGCAGTGCGCGTACCTACGCAAGGCTGAATAATTGACGTTTTGTATCCAATTGATACTCCAGATCCGGAACCAAAAAAATCGAATCAGCTTGTCTGGAATCGGACCTGAACCAAAATCGAATCCGCTTTTCTGTCACACACCCAACCTGTCCACCCAGTTTCATCCGAATCCGTCCATAACTTTTTGTGATATCATGATGTATGTATATATATATATACATGATATTAAAAAAGTAGTGGATGTAGCTTCACAACGGTCGATCTTAAATTTTCAGACAAGCTTTCGACCAATAGGTCTTCTTCTTAGTCCTCCTTGACAATCTTCTCCATTTGCCCTGTTTGGAGAAGATTGTCATGGGGACCGCAAGGCTAATATATATATATATTGTTGCGAATATGGAATTTGGCCTCCATATCCGCTTGTAAATATTCCCCTATTTTCTCCGATACTCCCCAACTCTCCCTTACCCCATTCCCTAGTCCCATTGTCTGTAAACAACACCCATTAGAGCCGATCTTCCCCTTCATCCCCCCATTAAATGTCGTGCCCAGGTCCCCCGCACCACACGTAGACAATTATAGGACATCTTGCTAGTTATTCTTAATCTATGTCAGTTAAGGACTTGTTTCCATTAATTATGACTCTTCGTTGCACCAGAATGTGATGATATGGCACCAGTAGGAGTTTAGGACCTTCCCATACCTCCCCGCATCTCTTCCCATCATCTCAAGCTCCAACAACAACCACAACAACAGCGGCTTTGCGTCCTCACTCCGGCTCGGTTGGCCGCCATTGAACATGTGCTCGACGGGGTTACCCAGAAGGGGGCTCCCTGTCGGCCCCTCGTCAAGGGCGGAGCCGGTAACCCCCGCACCCAATGAGAAGCCATGGGCCGATGCCATATGGGGCGGAGCTAACGAGCGAGGGCGTGACTCCCCGCCGGATATACGCGGCCCCGCGCCGGACGTGACGTGAGATGCGCCCCGAGCTTGGAAGGAAAAGACGCCACCCTCCCGAGCGCTGAGCGACCTCCCCGGCATCTCCACCAAAGTCGCGACCCACGAGCGCTGAGCGACCTCCCCGCATCTACTGGACACCACCGTACGTGATTTTGTCCCTGAGCCAGGTGCACCTGAGCCATCGACTGCCGCTTTCCTTGCCATCAAATCCCGTGTGAGTCAGCGTTGTCCCGTTTATCTGTGGTCTGTCTAGGGTTAATATAAGAGTGTGTCTAAGTGCCTGTCTTCCTGTAATATACCTCTAGCCCCTGTAATCTAACCTTTTTCCGTACGAATATACTTGAGAATCGAAACCCTGGTGTCGTATTGTGTCATTATAACCCAGCCGGGTGTCTTCTCTTTCCTATTGAGCCAGCGTAGCGCGATTAGTCAACATTCGGGCACAATCGGGTAACTTGTACGGATACGGCGGCCATCCCGCTCGGCCCACCATACCATCGAAGTCGTATCTGTAACAATATATTAGCCTTGTATATGTATGACTACATATATATATATATATAGTTTTTGGCCACATCTATCAATGGTGGGAGCATTATCTTAAAAATATTGAACCGAATCAGGATCATATCCCAAATCTAATCAATTCGACCTTATCACACACCCAAACTCCCCACAATATTTCTTATGATATTAAAAAATAATATAATAATAATAATAATACCCAAAAATATATATACACTACCAGTCAAAAGTTTAGGTACACCCAACAGTTTTTTATATTTCAGTTTTATGTGGAAAATGAACAAAAGATGTGAACAAAACCTTTACCAAAGATAAATCTGCTGATCGACTGGTAATATATTGTGCTTCAATGCATCTTTCTTGTGCGAAACGTAGGTTTAAAGCAATTTTTGGAAATAGGTGGAAAAGTGCAATACTAAATCCAAACTGAAACGCGAAATTAATGTTATTAATGTTTCATCTCAGGAGCAAAATCTGTTTACAAATACTCTGCTCTGTGTGGAATGAATGTTGTGCTTAGTTTATTCATTACGTGCAATGTCTATTATTGCCAGGCGTTGCAAAAAATGTTTACAGAAAGGGCAGGCATACAACGAGTGCTTTTGTGTTTCGGATTGCATGAACATGGGTGCCAAAGCTCAGTAAACACCAGAAAAACAGACAGACAATTGTAACTTTGAGAAAAGAAGGCCAATCCTTGAGACAAATTGCAAAAAAATTACAAGTGTGAGTAAATGCAGTTGCTTGTGCCATTAAACAACATTAAACGACACAACAAAACTGGTAAAAATGCGGATAGAAAACGTTCTGGTCGACGAAGAATCACAACAGAATCGCAGGACAATAATCGGAGTCACCATTCTACGCAACAGACGTCTTACAGCAAGCACCGAAATTAGAGCCGAGCCTAAACAGCTCCAGCATCGCAACTGTTTCAAGGCCTTCTTTCCTCAAAGTTACAATTGTCTGTCCTTTGAACAGATAGCCTTGTGGAGAAAGATATTTTCAACTTTCATTTTTTTGGGCCACGCTAATATGCAGACTTGGCATTTAATATGGAATATTTTTTTGTGGGGGTGAACCTACTTTTCAAGATGTCTTAGAACCAAAAGTTCATTGGAATTATGTTGAAATTATTCTAGATTTTGTTAATGTGACCTTTAAAAGAAACAAAAACCACATTTGACATTTCAAAACAAATAAATTGATCCTTGAAAGTGATGTAAACTGATATCGAACTCAATTCATGGACAGTACTGTGTTAAACTTCTGTACGTTTTCCAGAAGTATCTCTTTATTTTGCACATTAGCCAAAAGATTTTTTAACAAAAACAAAAGTTAAATTACGACTGGGATTATGGACAGTAAAATTACAGTTCAGTACTTCGTGTAACCCCCACGAACATTCAGGAGAGCAAGTACACGTTGATGCATGCTATTCACGAGATTTGCCAAGGTTTGGACAGGAATCGCTTGCCATGCAGTGACAATAGCCTGCTGTAATTCACACACAGAGGTCGGCTGCTGGTCCAAGTGGTCGATTTGACGCGTTAATTCTGCCCACAAGTTCTCTATCGGATTCATATCCGGGGACATGGCAGGCCACTCCATATGCTCTACACCACAGTCAGCAAGAAAGTGTTGGATCATGTGAGCACGATGAGGCCGTGCATTGTCATCTTGGAAGACAAAGTTTCCTCGAAAGGCTGCACGAGCAAATGGAAGCAATGTTTCTTCCAGAATGGCCCTGTACTTGAACTGGTTCAGGTTTCCATTCAGAACAACCAGGTCTGTTTTGCCCCCTGCATGAAAAGCAGCCCAAACGGTCACCCCACCACCTCCAGCTTGGACTCTTGGCACTATACAATCTTTGTTGTAGGCTTCATGCACTTGTCTGCGCACTCGGACGCGGCCATCTTGACGATAGACCAGAAATCTAGACTCGTCACTGAAGATCACGTGATTCCAGTGTCCTGGCTGCCATTGGCGGTGCTCTCTGGCCCACTGCAATCGGCGCTGGCGGTGTTGTCTGGTCAGGCGTGGCTTTCTCAGGGGACGCCTGGCATGATAGCCTGCTTGAACCAGTCGTTGGTTGACTAGCCTTCTGGATACAGGCACATTTGTCAGTTGCTGCCACTCAGCCCGAAGCTGATTAGCTGACTTGGTACGGCCATTGCGGACTAACTGGCAGCTGGCGATCATCCCTCCTTGTGGTTCTGCAGGGACGTCCTGGCCTCGGTATTGGAGTAGGGACACCCCTCTGAGCATTTCGTTTCAGGATCTTTGACACCTGACCTTGAGTGATGCCATACTGCCGAGCAATAGCACGTTGTTTCATGCCGTAATTTCGTAAAGCCACCACTCCATGACAAACAGCATTGTCGAGTTGACGGACCATCTCCAGAGGAAGCGGCAATAACTTTTGGAGATGTGCAGCAGTTGTTTTCCACTAAAACAGAACGCAACAACCCTTGTATACCCGACTGTGAAGGCAATCATCAAATGCACCTGTCCGTACATTTTGCCATGCCACCTGTGATATAATCCTGTTGTTGACTTCTTGCTGCGACAGACAATCAGTGACATGGTTCTTTTAACAAATAAATCACCAAAGTGTAAAAGAAACTCACCAGATTGATATACTGAGTTAAGAAAGTAAACCCAAGTCAAGAAAAAAAAAATATTCCATATTAAATGCCAAGTCTGTATATATATATATATCAATTATTTGCTTGTTTTCTTCTATCTATCTATCTATAATTCCAGTAATCTCTGTGTGTGTGTATGTGTGTATGTCTGTGTGTTTGTCTGTGACCGCTGTTTCTCGACAACCACGGGTCCGATATACTTGAAACTTGCCAGGTATATTGCTGGGGACCTGAGGATGTGCCTTTTCAAGGTTTCATATTAATCGGACAAGTAGTTACCGAGCTATGGCGATTTCTTTACCAAACTCCGCAAGCCGTTCGCTTTGGACCAAACCATTTCATGTAAATGGAGGGGGGGGATTGTCACCGTACTCGCACGCCGTTCGCTTTGGACCAAACCATTTCATGTAAATAGAGGGGGGGGATTGTCACCGTACTCGCAAGCCGTTCGCTTTGGACCAAACCATTTCATGTAAATAGATGGGGGGGATTGTCACCGTACTCGCAAGCCGTTCGCTTTGGACCAAACCATTTCATGTAAATAGAGGGGGGGGATATAATTTTAGATATATATATAGTACGGGCATGCCCTAGTATATATAAAGCAGTAAAGTATGTTTGTTTGTTTGTCCTCTTATAACTCGAGAACTACTCATCGCAGAGAAAAACCAAAGGCATATTCGGAATCAGTACGTCTCAGAGCAACTACAGCACACCTTAAATTTAAAAAAAACTTCGGGTTTTAAAATTAGCGTATTAGCGCAGAAGCGCTAGCAGAAGAGGGAGGGAATCGAAGGGAGGGAGCGCAGAGCTCCCTCTAGCGCTTAGCAGCGCCAGCGCTTCTGTTAGCGTAATTAGCGTATTTCGGAACGTTAATTTTTCAACTTCATTATTCGGAATCAGTACGTCCCAGAGAAACTTCGTAATGTTAATTTTTCAACTTCATCCGATTGACATGGGACCAACGGCATGTGACAGAGAGTGAAACATACATGCTACATTTATTTGACGACAATGAGTTCCGACTTCCGGGTTCATGCCGCCAACCCTGTTAGGCGCCTCTTGCGGCACACAGGGAATTACCAGTGAACTGGTACTCAATTTGCCGACCTCGGTAGGATGACAGGCTGAGTCAACCCCCCTGGTGTTAAGGGGGAGGAGGAGGGGAGGGGGAGGAGGAGGGGAGGGGGAAGAGGAGGGGAGTGGAACGGGGGGGGGAGGGGGGAGGGGGGAGGGGGGAGGGGGGAAGGGGGGGAGGGGGAAGGGGGGAGGGGGGAGGGGGGAGGGGGAGGGGGGAGGGGGAAGGGGGGGAGGGGGAGGGGGAGGTGAAGGGGGGAGGGGAAGGGGGAGGGGGAGGGGCCCTTCTTCCCCCGGGCACCCCCACACCCTCCCCTCCCCCCTCCCCCTTCCCCTTCCCCTCCCCCCTCCTCCCCCCTGTTCCCCTCCCTCCTCTTCCCTCCCCTCCTCTTCCCCCTCCCCTCCTCCTCCCCCCTCTTCCCCCTCCCCCTCCCCCCTCCCCCCCCTTCCCCTCCCCTCCTCTTCCCCCCTCCCTCCTCCTCCCCCCCCGCCGGCAATGCCGGGTACTTCTGCTAGTATATATATCTATCAATTATTTGCTTGTTTTCTTCTATATGTATATATATATATATATATATATATATATATATATATATATATATATATATATATATATATATATATATATATATATATATATATATATATATAGATATATACAGTATATACAAAGAAGAATACAAGCAAATAATTGTAGCAGTGGATACTTTAAAATGAATAAATGGTTCAAGGAATTACATTAATCCACAACAATGAAAGCCTCATCAAATGGGTATGGAAGGGTCTAAATGGAAAATGTTTCTTTTTATAAGATTTATTTTCATTTACGATGCAGATTGTGGCTGCTAGATGCATCATTGCTTGGAGCTCAGCTGTGCTGCTGATGCAGTGCCCCCCTGTTACCAGTAAGCCGGTATTCATTCTGCTGACATCAGCAGGATGACAGGCTGAGTCAACCCACCTTGTGTTATTTAACGGCACGACAGGAACGCAAACTCAAGACCCTGAGATCTTAAGCCAGCCACATTAACCGTTGCTTGTACATATAATCATGGATTAAACTATGAAAATACATGGACATTCTGAGACATCAGGGTGCATTTACAGGGATTACAAAGACGACATACAAATCAACAGAGATTGTGGAATTTCAACACATCCCAAGCATAAAGAGCGTTTTCTTCGCTGAAAATGTGAACGAATTAACGATTGCGG
>NW_027618086.1:0-86000 GCF_964187855.1 Myxine glutinosa | reverse complement strand
ACAATGAGACATGTCTCCATTTTTTCTGTTCAGCACTTTTGGAGATATAGTGGTGCAAAGTTTTTCGGTTTTCCCAAGATGGCGGCCGAACCACGTGACTGATGACGTCATCATTAACATATTTTATTCCCCATGGAGAGTTCTTTACAATGAGCCATGTCTCAATTTTTTCTGTTCAGGACTTTCGGAGATATGGAGGTGCAAAAATTTTCGTTTTTTCCAAGATGGCGGCCGAACCACGTGACCGATGACGTCATCATTAACATATTTTATTCCATATGGAGAGTTCTTTACAATGAGCCATGTCTCAATTTTTTCTGTTCAGCACTTTGAGATATCGAGGTGCAAAATTTTTCGGTTTTTCCAAGATGGCGGCCGAACCACGTGACCGATGACGTCATCATTTGGGCACAGTATATTAGAGGGCAAGACAAATACGTGTGCAAAGTTTGGTGATTCTACGTGCAACGGTGTAGACGTAGTGCTGCAAACAGACAAACAGACAAACAGACAGACAAACAGACAAATGAAAAATCGGTCAGAGACCGAGGACTTGCCGGAATGTACTTTTTTATCGGCCATTTAGGACAAATAGGGCGGCCGAACCACGTGACCGATGACGTCATAATTAACATATTTTATTCCCCATGGAGAGTTCTTTACAATGAGCCATACCTCAATTTTTTCTATTCAGGACTTTTGGAGATGTGGAGGTGCAGAGTTTTTCGGTTTTTCCAAGATGGCGGCCGAACCACGTAACCGATGACATCATCATTAACATATTTTGTTCCCCATGGAGAGTTCTTTACAATGAGCCATGTCTCAATTTTTTCTATTCAGCACTTTCGGAGATATGGAGGTGCTAAGTTTTTCGGTTTTTCCAAGATGGCGGCCGACCACGTGACTGATGACGTCATCATTAACATATTTTATTCCCCATGGAGAGTTCTTTACAATGAGCCATGTCTCAATTTTTTCTGTTCAGCACTTTTGGAGATATAGTGGTGCAAATTTTTGCCGTTTTTCCAAGATGGCGGCCGACCACGTGACATATGACGTCATCATTAACATATTTTATTCCCCATGGAGAGTTCTTTACAATGAGCCATGTCTCAATTTTTTCTGTTCAGTACTTTCGGAGATATAGAGGTGCAAATTTATTCGGTTTTTCCAAGATGGCGGCCGAACCACGTCACCGATGACGTCATCATTGAGGCACAGTATATTAGAGGGCAAGACCATTATGTGTGCAAAGTTTGGCGATTCTCCGTGCAACGGTGTAGACGCAGTGCTGCAAACAGACAAACAGACAGACAAACAGACAGACAGACAAACAAACGAACAGATCAACATACTTGTCGGAAAATTTTTCCGGCAAGTAACGAACAGATCAACATACTTGCCGGAAAATTTTTCCGGCAAGTAACAAACAAACGAACAGATCAACATACTTGCCGGAAAATTTTTCCGGCAAGTAACAAACGAACAGATCAACATACTTGCCGGAAAATATTTCCGGCAAGTAACAAACAGACAAACAGACAAATGAAAAATCGGTCAGAGACCGAGGACTTGCCGGAATTTACTTTTTTATCGGCCATTTAGGACAAATATGGCGGCTGAACCACCTGACCGATGACGTCATCATCAACATATTTTATTCCCCACGGAGAGTTCTTTACAATGAGCCATGTCTCAATTTTTTCTGTTCAGCACTTTTGGAGATAGAGGTGCAACGTTTTTCGGATTTTCCAAGATGGCGGCCGAACCACGTGACCGATGACGTCATCATTAACATATTTTATTCCCCATGGAGAGTTCTTTCCAATGAGCCATGTCTCAATTTTTTCTGTTCAGCACCTTCGGAGATATGGAGGTGCAAAGTTTTTCGGATTTTCCAAGATGGCGGCAGAACCACGTGACATATGACGTCATCAGTAACATATTTTATTCCCCATGGAGAGTTCTTTACAATGAGCCATGTCTCAATTTTTTCTATACAGTACTTTCGGAGATATAGAGGTGCCAAGTTTTTCGGTTTTTCCAAGATGGCGGCCGAACCACGTCACCGATGACGTCATCAACTGGGCACAGTCTATTCCAGGGCAAGACCAATATGTGTGCAAAGTTTGGCGATTCTCCGTGCAACGGTGTAGACGCAGTGCTGCAAACAGACAAACAGACAAACAGATGAAAAATCGGTCAGAGACCGAGGACTTGCCGGAATGTACTTTTTTATCGGCCATTTAGAACAAATATGGCGGCCAAACTACGTGATACATGACGTCATCATTAACATATTTTATTCCCCATGGAGAGTTCTTTACAATGAGCCATCTCTCAATTTTTTCCATTCTGCACTTTTGGAGATATAGTGGTGCAAAGTTTTGCCGTTTTTCCAAGATGGCGGCCGACCACGTGACTGATGACGTCATCATTAACATATTTTATTCCCCATGGAGAGTTCTTTACAATGAGCCATGTCTCAATATTTTCTGTTCAGGACTTTTGGAGATATGGAGGTGCAAAATTTTTTGGTTTTTCCAAGATGGCGGCCGAACCACGTGACCGATGACGTCATCATTTGGGCACAGTATATTAGAGGGCAAGACAAATACGTGTGCAAAGTTTGGTGATTCTACGTGCAACGGTGTAGACGTAGTGCTGCAAACAGACAAACAGACAAACAGACAAACAGACAAACAGACAAACAAACGAACAGATCAACATACTTGCCGGAATCTTTTCCGGCAAGTAACAAACGAACAGATCAACATACTTGCCGGAAAATTTTTCCGGCAAGTAATGAAAAATCGGTCAGAGACCGAGGACTTGCCGGAATGTACTTTTTTGTCGGCCATTTAGGACAAATATGGCGGCCGAAACACGTGATAGATGACGTCATCCTTAACTTATTTTATTCCCCATGGAGAGTTATTTTCAATGAGCCATGTCTCAATTTTTTTCTATTCAGCACTTTCAAAGATATGGAGGTGCAATTTTTTTCAAAGATGGCGGCCGAACCACGTGACAGATGACGTCATCATTAACATATTTTATTCCCCATGCAGAGTTCTTTCCAATGAGCCATGTCTCAATTTTTTCTGTTCAGCACTTTTGGAGATATAATGGTGCAAAGTTTTGCCGCTTTTCCAAGATGGCGGCCGATCACGTGACATATGACGTCATCATTAACATATTTTATTCCCCATGGAGTTCTTTACAATGAGCCATGTCTCAATTTTTTCTGTTCAGCACTTTTGGAGATATAGTGGTGCAAAGTTTTGCCGTTTTTCCAAGATGGCGGCCGACCACGTGACCGATGACATCATCAATAACATATTTTATTCCCCATGGAGAGTTCTTTCCAATGAGCCATGTCTCAATTTGTTATATTCAGCACTTCCGGAGATATGGAGGTGCAAAGTTTTTCGGTTTTTCCAAGATGGCGGCCGAAACACGTGACTGATGACGTCATCATTTACATATTTTATTCCCCATGGAGAGTTCTTTACAATGAGCCATGTCTCAATTTTTTCTGTTCAGTACTTTCGGAGATATAGAGGTGCTAAGTTTTTCGGTTTTTCCAAGATGGCGGCCGAACCACGTCACCGATGACGTCATCAATTGGGCACAGTCTATTCCAGGGCAAGACCAATATGTGTGCAAAGTTTGGCGATTCTCCGTGCAACGGTGTAGACGCAGTGCTGCAAACAGACAAACAGACAGACAAACAGACAAACAGATGAAAAATCGGTCAGAGACCGAGGACTTGCCGGAATGTACTCTTTTATCGGCCATTTAAGACAAATATGGCGTCCGAACCACGTGATAGATGACGTCATCATTAACATATATTATTCCCCATGGAGAGTTCTTCACAAAGAGCCATGTCTCAACTTTTTCTATTCAGCACTTTTGGAGATATGGAGGTGCTACGTTTTTCGGTTTTTCCAAGATGGCAGCCGAACCACGTGACCTATGATGTCATCATTAACATATTTTATTCCCCATGGAGAGTTCTTTACAATGAGCCATGTCTCAATTTTTTCTATTCAGCACTTTCAGAGATATGGAGGTGCACAATTTTTCGGTTTTTCCAAGATGGCGGCCGAACCACGTGACATATGACGTCATCATTAACATATTTTATTCCCCATTGAGAGTTCTTTACAATGAGCCATGTCTCAATTTTTTCCATTCTGCACTTTTGGAGATATAGTGGTGCAAAGTTTTCCCATTTTTCCAAGATGGCGGCCGAACCACGTGACCGATGGCGTCATCATTAACATATTTTATTCCCCATGGAGAGTTCTTTACAATGAGCCATGTCTCAATTTTTTCTGTTCAGCACTTTTGGAGATTTTGTGGTGCAAAGTTTTGCCGTTTTTCCAAGATGGCGGCCGACCACGTGACTGATGACGTCATCATTAACATATTTTATTCCCCATGGAGAGTTCTTTACAATGAGCCATGTCTCAATTATTCTGTTCAGCACTTTTGGAGATATAGTGGTGCAAAGTTTTGCCGTTTTTCCAAGATGGCGGCCGACCACGTGACATATGACGTCATCATTAACATATTTTATTCCCCATGGAGAGTTCTTTCCAATGAGCCATGTCTCAATTTTTTCTGTTCAGCACTTTTGGAGATATAGTGGCGCAACGATTTGCCGTTTTTCCAAGATGGCGACCGAACCACGTGACTGATGACGTCATCATTTACATATTTTATTCCCCATGGAGAGTTCTTTACAATGAGCCATGTCTCAATTTTTTCTGTTCAGCACTTTTGGAGATATAGTGGTGCAAATTTTTGCCGTTTTTCCAAGATGGCGGCCGACCACGTGACATATGACGTCATCATTAACATATTTTATTCCCCATGGAGAGTTCTTTACAATGAGCCATGTCTCAATTTTTTCTGTTCAGTACTTTCGGAGATATAGAGGTGCAAATTTATTCGGTTTTTCCAAGATGGCGGCCGAACCACGTCACTGATGACGTCATCATTGAGGCACAGTATATTAGAGGGCAAGACCATTATGTGTGCAAAGTTTGGCGATTCTCCGTGCAACGGTGTAGACGCAGTGCTGCAAACAGACAAACAGACAGACAAACAGACAGACAAACAGACAGACAGACAAACAAACGAACAGATCAACATACTTGCCGGAAAATTTTTCCGGCAAGTAACAAACAGACAAACAGACAAATGAAAAATCGGTCAGAGACCGAGGACTTGCCGGAATTTACTTCTTTATCGGCCATTTCGGACAAATATGGCGACCGAAACACGTAAACGATGATGTCATCATTAACATATTTTATTCCCCATGGAGAGTTCTTTACAATGAGCCATGTCTCAATTTTTTCTATTCAGCACTTTCGGAGATATGGAGGTGCTAGGTTTTTCGGTTTTTCCAAGATGGCGGCCGACCACGTGACTGATGACGTCATCATTAACATATTTTATTCCCCATGGAGAGGTCTTTACAATGAGCCATGTCTCAATTTTTTCTGTTCAGCACTTTTGGAGATATAGTGGTGCAAAGTTTTGCCGTTTTTCCAAGATGGCGGCCGACCACGTGACATATGACGTCATCATTAATATATTTTATTCCCCATGGAGAGTTCTTTACAATGAGCCATGTCTCAATTTTTTCTATTCAGCACTTTTGGAGATATGGAATTGCTAATTTTTTCGGTTTTTCCAAGATGGCGGCCGAACCACGTGACTGATGACGTCATCATTAACATATTTTATTCCCAATGGAGAGCTCTTTACAATGAGCCATGTCTCAATTTTTTCTGTTCAGCACTTTCAGAGATATAGAGGTGCAAGGTTTTTCCAAGATGGCGGCCGAACCACGTGACCAATGACGTCATCAATTGGGCACAGTCTATTCCAGGGCAAGACCAATATGTGTGCAAAGTTTGGCAATTCTACGTGCAACGGTGTAGACGCAGTGCTGCAAACAGACAGACAAACAGACAGACAGACAGATGAAAAATCGGTCAGAGACCGAGGACTTGCCGGAATGTACTTTTTTATCGGCCATTTAGGACAAATATGGCGGCTGAACCACGTGACCGATTACGTCATCATTAACATATTTTATTCCCCATGGAGAGTTCTTTACAATGAGCCATGCCTCAATTTTTTCTATTCAGGACTTTTGGAGATGTGGAGGTGCAGAGTTTTTCGGTTTTTCCAAGATGGCGGCCGAACCACGTGACATATGACGTCATCATTAACAAATTTTATTCCCCATGGAGAGTTCTTTACAATGAGCCATGTCTCAATTTTTTCTGTTCAGCACTTTTGGAAATATAGTGGTGCAAAGTTTTGCCGTTTTTCCAAGATGGCGGCCGACCACATGACATATGACATCATCATTAACATATTTTATTCCCCATGGAGAGTTCTTTACAATGAGCCATGTCTCAATTTTTTCTGTTCAGCACTTTTGGAGATATAGTGGTGCAAATTTTTGCCGTTTTTCCAAGATGGCGGCCGACCACGTGACTGATGACGTCATCATTAACATATTTTATTCCCCATGGAGGGTTCTTTACAATGAGCCATGTCTCAATTTTTTCTGTTCAGTACTTTCGGAGATATAGAGGTGCAAAGTTTTTCGGTTTTTCCAAGATGGCGGCCGAACCACGTCACCGATGACGTCATCAATTGGGCACAGTCTATTCCAGGGCAAGACCAATATGTGTGCAAAGTTTGGCGATTCTACGTGCAACGGTGTAGACGCAGTGCTGCAAACAGACAGACAGACAGACAAACAGACAAACAGACAAACAGATGAAAAATCGGTCAGAGACCGAGGACTTGCCGGAATGTACTTTTTTATCGGCCATTTAGGACAAATAGGGCGGCCGAACCACGTGACCGATGACGTCATAATTAACATATTTTATTCCCCATGGAGAGTTCTTTACAATGAGCCATACCTCAATTTTTTCTATTCAGGACTTTTGGAGATGTGGAGGTGCAGAGTTTTTCGGTTTTTCCAAGATGGCGGCCGAACCACGTGACCGATGACATCATCATTAACATATTTTGTTCCCCATGGAGAGTTCTTTACAATGAGCCATGTCTCAATTTTTTCTGTTCAGCACTTTTGGAGATATAGTGGTGCAAAGTTATGCCGTTTTTCCAAGATGGCGGCCGACCACGTGACCGATGGCATCATCATTAACATATTTTATTCCCCATGGAGAGTTCTTTACAATGAGCCATGTCTCAATTTTTTCTATTCAGCACATTCAGAGATATGGAGGTGCAAAATTTTTCGGTTTTTCCAAGATGGCGGCCGAACCACCTGACATATGACGTCATCATTAACAAATTTTATTCCCCATGGAGAGTTCTTTACAATGAGCCATGTCTCAATTTTTTCTGATCAGCACTTTTGGAGATTTCGTGGTGCAAAGTTTTGCCGTTTTTCCAAGATGGCGGCCGACCACGTGACTGATGATGTCATCATTAACATATTTTATTCCCCATCGAGAGTTCTTTACAATGAGCCATGTCTCAATTTTTTCTGTTCAGCACTTTTGGAGATTTCGTGGTGCAAAGTTTTGCCGTTTTTCCAAGATGGCGGCCGACCACGTGACTGATGATGTCATCATTAACATATTTTATTCCCCATGGAGAGTTCTTTACAATGAGCCATGTCTCAATTTTTCTGTTCAGTACTTTCGGAGATATAGAAGTGCAAGGTTTTTCGGTTTTTCCAAGATGGCGGCCGAACCACGTCACCGATGACGTCATCATTAACATATTTTATTTCCCATGGAGAGTTCTTTACAATGAGCCATGTCTCAATTCTTTCTATTCAGCACTTTCGGAGATATGGAGGTGCAATGTTTTTCGGTTTTTCCAAGATGGCGGCCGAACCACGTAACCGATGGCATCATCATTAACATAGTTTATTCCCCGTGGAGACTTCTTTACAATGAGCCATGGCTCAATTTTTTCTGTTCAGCACTTTTGGAGATATAGTGGTGCAAAGTTTTGCCGTTTTTCCAAGATGGCCGCCGACCACGTGACATATGACGCCATCATTAACATATTTTATTCACCATGGAGAGTTCTTTACAATGAGCCATGTCTCAATTTTTTCTGTTCAGCACTTTTGGAGATATAGTGGAGCAAAGTTTTGCCGTTTTTCCAAGATGGCGGCCGACCACGTGACTGATGACATCATCATTAACATATTTTATTCCCCATGGAGAGTTCTTTGCAATGAGCCATGTCTCAATTTTTTCTGTTCAGTACTTTCGGAGATATAGCAGTGCAAATATTTTCGGTTTTTCCAAGATGGCGGCCGAACCACGTGACTGATGACGTCATCATTAACATATTTTGTTCACCATCGGGAGTTCTTTACAATGAGCCATGTCTCAATTTTTTTCTGTTCAGCACTTTTGGAGATATAGTGGTGCAAATTTTTGCCGTTTTTCCAAGATGGCGGCCGAACCACGTGACCGATGACGACATCATTAACATATTTTATTCCCCCTGGAGAGTTCTTTCCAATGAGCCATGTCTCAATTTTTTCTGTTCAGCACTTTTGGAGATAGAGGTGCAACGTTTTTCGGATTTTCCAAGATGGCGGCCGAACCACGTGACCGATGACGTCATCATTAACTTATTTTATTCCCCCTGGAGAGTTCTTTCCAATGAGCCATGTCTCAATTTTTTCTATTCAGCACTTTCGGAGATATGGAGGTGAATTTTTTTCCCGTTTTTCCAAGATGGCGGCCGCACCACGTGACCGATGACGTCATCATTAACATATTTTATTCCACATGGAGAGTTCTTGACAATGAGCCATGTCTCAATTTTTTCTATTCAGCACTTTCGGAGATATGGAGGTGCTAGGTTTTTCGGTTTTTCGAAGATGGCGGCCGACCACGCGACTGATGACGTCATCATTAACATATTTTATTCCCCATGGAGAGTTCTTTACAATGAGCCATGTCTCAATTTTTTCTGTTCAGCACTTTTGGAGATATAGTGGTGCAAAGTTTTGCCGTTTTTCCAAGATGGCGGCCGACCACGTGACATATGACGTCATCATTAACATATTTTATTCCCCATGGAGAGTTCTTTACAATGAGCCATGTCTCAATTTTTTCTGTTCAGCACTTTTGGAGATATAGTGGCGCAACGTTTTGCCGTTTTTCCAAGATGGCGACCGAACCACGTGACTGATGACGTCATCATTTACATATTTTATTCCCCATGGAGAGTTCTTTACAATGAGCCATGTCTCAATTTTTTCTGTTCAGTACTTTCGGAGATATAGAGGTGCAAGGTTTTTCAGTTTTTCCAAGATGGCGGCCGAACCACGTCACCGATGACGTCATCAATTGGGCACAGTCTATTCCAGGGCAAGACCAATATGTGTGCAAAGTTTGGCGATTCGCCGTGCAACGGTGTAGACGCAGTGCTGCAAACAGACAGACAGACAGACAGACAGACAGACAGACAGACAAACAGACAGACAAACGAACAGATCAACATACTTGCCGGAAAAATTTTTCCGGCAAGTAACAAACAGATGAAAAATCGGTCAGAGACCGAGGACTTGCCGGAATGTACTTTTTTATTGGCCATTTAGGACAAATATGGCGGCCGAACCACGTGACTGATGACGTCATCATTAACATATTTTATTCCCCATGGAGAGTTCTTTACATTGAGCCACGTCCCAAGTTTTTCTATTCAGGACTTTCGGAGATATGGAGGTGTAACGTTTTCCGGTTTTTCCAAGATGGCGGCCGAACTACGTGACATATGACGTCATCATTAACATATTTTATTCCCCATGGAGAGTTCTTTACAATGAGCCATGTCTCAATTTTTTCTGTTCAGCACTTTTGGAGATATAGTGGTGCAAAGTTTTGCCGTTTTTCCAAGATGGCGGCCGACCACGTGACTGATGACGTCATCATTTGGGCACAGTACATTAGAGGGCAAGACCAATATGTGTGCCAAGTTTGGCGATTCTACGTGCAACGGTGTAGACGTAGTGCTGCAAACAGACAGACAGACAAACAGATGAAAAATCGGTCAGAGACCGAGGACTTGCCGGAATGTACTTTTTTATTGGCCATTTAGGACAAATATGGCGGCCGAACCACGTGACCGATGATGTCATCATTAACATATTTTATTCCCCATGGAGAGTTGTTTACAATGAGCCATGTCTCAATTATTTCTATTCAGGACTTTTGGAGATGTGGAATTGCAAAGTTTTTCGGTTTTTCCAAGATGGCGGGCGAACCACGTGACAGATGACGTCATCATTAACATATTTTATTCCACATGGAGAGTTCTTTACAATGAGTCATGTCTCAATTTTTTCTGTTCAGCACTTTTGGAGATATAGTGGTGCAAAGTTTTGCCGTTTTTCCAAAATGGCGGCCGACCACGTGACATATGACATCATCATTAACATATTTTATTCCCCATGGAGAGTTCTTTACAATGAGCCATGTCTCAATTTTTTCTGTTCAGCACTTTTGGAGATGTAGTGGCGCAACGTTTTGCCGTTTTTCCAAGATGGCGACCGAACCACGTGACTGATGACGTCATCATTTACATATTTTATTCCCCATGGAGAGTTCTTTACAATGAGCCATGTCTCAATTTTTTCTGTTCAGTACTTTCGGAGATATAGAGGTGCAAAGTTTTTCGGTTTTTCCAAGATGGCGGCCGAACCACGTCACCGATGACGTCATCAATTGGGCACAGTCTATTCCAGGGCAAGACCAATATGTGTGCAAAGTTTGGCGATTCTACGTGCAACGGTGTAGACGCAGTGCTGCAAACAGACAGACAGACAGACAAACAGACAGACAGACAGACAGACAAACAGACAGACAAACAAACGAACAGATCAACATACTTGCCGGAAAATTTTTCCGGCAAGTAATGAAAAATCGGTCAGAGACCGAGGACTTGCCGGGATTTACTTTTTTATCGGCCATTTAGGACAAATATGGCGGCCGAACCACGTGACCGATGACGTCATCATTAACATATGTTATTCCCCATGGAGAGTTCTTTGCAATGAGCCATGTCACCATTTTTTCTATTCAGCACTTTCGGAGATATGGAGGTGCAAAATTTTTCGGTTTTTCCAAGATGGCGGCCGAACCACGTGACTGATGACGTCAGCATTAACATATTTTATTCCCCATGGAGATTTCTTTACAATGAGCCATGTCTCAAATATTTCTATTCAGGACTTTCGGAGATATAGAAGTGCAACATTTTCCCGTTTTCCCAAGATGGCGGCCGAACCACGTGACTGATGACGTCATCATTAACATATTTTATTCCCCATGGAGAGTTCTTTACAATGAGCCGTCTCAATTTTTTCTGTTCAGCACTTTTGGAGATATAGTGGTGCAAAGTTTTTCGGTTTTCCCAAGATGGCGGCCGAACCACGTGACTGATGACGTCATCATTAACATATTTTATTCCCCATGGAGAGTTCTTTACAATGAGCCATGTCTCAATTTTTTCTGTTCAGGACTTTCGGAGATATGGAGGTGCAAAAATTTTCGTTTTTTCCAAGATGGCGGCCGAACCACGTGACCGATGACGTCATCATTAACATATTTTATTCCATATGGAGAGTTCTTTACAATGAGCCATGTCTCGATTTTTTCTGTTCAGCACTTTGAGATATCGAGGTGCAAAATTTTTCGGTTTTTCCAAGATGGCGGCCGAACCACGTGACCGATGACGTCATCATTTGGGCACAGTATATTAGAGGGCAAGACAAATACGTGTGCAAAGTTTGGTGATTCTACGTGCAACGATGTAGACGTAATGCTGCAAACAGACAAACAGACAAACAGACAGACAAACAGACAAACGAACAGATCAACATACTTGCCGGAAAAAATTTTCCGGCAAGTAACAAACAGACAAACGAACAGATCAACATACTTGCCGGAAAAAATTTTCCGGCAAGTAATGAAAAATCGGTCAGAGTCCGAGGACTTGCCGGAATGTACTTTTTTATCGGCCATTTAGAACAAATATGGCGGCCGAACTACGTGATAGATGACGTCATCATTAACATATTTTATTCCCCATGGAGAGTTCTTTACAATGAGCCATCTCTCAATTTTTTCCATTCTGCACTTTTGGAGATATAGTGGTGCAAAGTTTTCCCGTTTTTCCAAGATGGCGGCCGAACCACGTGACCAATGGCATCATCATTAACATATTTTATTCCCCATGGAGAGTTCTTTACAATGAGCCATGTCTCAATTTTTTCTGTTAGCACTTTTGGAGATATAGTGGAGCAAAATGTTTCGGTTTTTCCAAGATGGTGGCCGACCACGTGACATATGACGTCATCATTAACATATTTTATTGCCCATGGAGAGTTCTTTACAATGAGCCTTGTCTCAATTTTTTCTGTCCAGCACTTTTGGAGATATAGTGGTGCAAAGTTTTGCAGTTCTTCCAAGATGGCGGCCGACCACGTGACATATGACATCATCATTAACATATTTTATTCCCCATGGAGAGTTCTTTACAATGAGCCATGTCTCAATTTTTTCTATTCAGCACTTTCGGAGATATAGAGGTGCAAAGTTTTTCGGTTTTTCCAAGATGGCGGCCGAAACACGTGACCGATGACGTCATAAATTGGGCACCGTCTATTCCAGGGCAAGACGAATATGTGTGCAAAGTTTGGCGATTCTCCGTGCAACGGTGTAGACGCAGTGCTGCAAACAGACAGACAGACAGACAGACAAACAGACAAACGAACAGATCAACATACTTGCCGGAAAAAAATTTCCGGCAAGTAACAAACAGATGAAAAATCGGTCAGAGACCGAGGACTTGCCGGAATGTACTTTTTTATCGGCCATTTAGGACAAATAGGGCGGCCGAACCACGTGACCGATGACGTCATAATTAACATATTTTATTCCCCATGGAGAGTTCTTTACAATGAGCCATACCTCAATTTTTTCTATTCAGGACTTTTGGAGATGTGGAGGTGCAGAGTTTTTCGGTTTTTCCAAGATGGCGGCCGAACCACGTGACCGATGACATCATCATTAACATATTTTGTTCCCCATGGAGAGTTCTTTACAATGAGCCATGTCTCAATTTTTTCTATTCAGCACTTTCGGAGATATGGAGGTGCTAAGTTTTTCGGTTTTTCCAAGATGGCGGCCGACCACGTGACTGATGACGTCATCATTAACATATTTTATGCCCCATGGAGAGTTATTTACAATGAGCCATGTCTCAATTTTTTCTGTTCAGCACTTTTGGAGATATAGTGGTGCAAATTTTTGCCGTTTTTCCAAGATGGCGGCCGACCACGTGACATATGACGTCATCATTAACATATTTTATTCCCCATGGAGAGTTCTTTACAATGAGCCATGTCTCAATTTTTTCTGTTCAGTACTTTCGGAGATATAGAGGTGCAAATTTATTCGGTTTTTCCAAGATGGCGGCCGAACCACGTCACAGATGACGTCATCATTGAGGCACAGTATATTAGAGGGCAAGACCATTATGTGTGCAAAGTTTGGCGATTCTCCGTGCAACGGTGTAGACGCAGTGCTGCAAACAGACAAACAGACAGACAAACAGACAAACAGACAAACAGACAAATGAAAAATCGGTCAGAGACCGAGGACTTGCCGGAATGTACTTTTTTATCGGCCATTTAGGACAAATAGGGCGGCCGAACCACGTGACCGATGACGTCATAATTAACATATTTTATTCCCCATGGAGAGTTCTTTACAATGAGCCATACCTCAATTTTTTCTATTCAGGACTTTTGGAGATGTGGAGGTGCAGAGTTTTTCGGTTTTTCCAAGATGGCGGCCGAACCACGTGACCGATGACATCATCATTAACATATTTTGTTCCCCATGGAGAGTTCTTTACAATGAGCCATGTCTCAATTTTTTCTATTCAGCACTTTCGGAGATATGGAGGTGCTAAGTTTTTCGGTTTTTCCAAGATGGCGGCCGACCACGTGACTGATGACGTCATCATTAACATATTTTATGCCCCATGGAGAGTTCTTTACAGTGAGCCATGTCTCAATTTTTTCTGTTCAGCACTTTTGGAGATATAGTGGTGCAAATTTTTGCCGTTTTTCCAAGATGGCGGCCGACCACGTGACATATGACGTCATCATTAACATATTTTATTCCCCATGGAGAGTTCTTTACAATGAGCCATGTCTCAATTTTTTCTGTTCAGTACTTTCGGAGATATAGAGGTGCAAATTTATTCGGTTTTTCCAAGATGGCGGCCGAACCACGTCACCGATGACGTCATCATTGAGGCACAGTATATTAGAGGGCAAGACCATTATGTGTGCAAAGTTTGGCGATTCTCCGTGCAACGGTGTAGACGCAGTGCTGCAAACAGACAAACAGACAGACAAACAGACAAACAGATGAAAAATCGGTCAGAGACCGAGGACTTGCCGGAATTTACTTTTTTGTCGGCCATTTAGGACAAATATGGCGGCCGAACCATGTGACCGATGACATCATCATTAACATATTTTATTCCCCATGGAGAGTTCTTTACAATGAGCCACGTCTCAATTTTTTCTATTCAGCACTTCCGGAGATATATCGAGGTGCTAAGTTTTTTGGTTTTTCCAAGATGGCGGCCGAACCACGTGACCGATGACATCATTATTAACATATTTTATTCCCCATGGAGAGTTCTTTCCAATGAGCCATATCTCATTTTTTCTATTCAGCACTGGAGGTGCAAAGTTTTTCGGTTTTTCCAAGATGGCGGCCGGACCACGTGACCGATGACGTCATCATTAACATATTTTATTCCCCATGGAGAGTTCTTTACAATGAGCCATGTCTCAATTTTTTCTATTCATCACTTTCAGAGATGTGGAGGTGCAAAAATTTTCGGTTTTTCCAAGATGGCGGCCGAACCACGTGACCGATGACGTCATTATTAACATATTTTATTCCCCATGGAGAGTTCTTTACAATGAGCCTTGTCTCAATTTTTTCTGTTCAGCACTTTTGGAGATTTTGTGGTGCAAAGTTTGCCGTTTTTCCAAGATGGCGGCCGACCACGTGACTGATGACGTCATCATTAACATATTTTATTCCCCATGGAGAGTTCTTTACAATGAGCCATGTTTCAATTTTTTCTGTTCAGCACTTTTGGAGATATAGTGGTGCAAAGTTTTGCCGTTTTTCGAAGATGGCGGCCGACCACGTGACATATGACGTCATCATTAACATATTTTATTCCCCATGGAGAGTTCTTTACAATGAGCCACGTCTCAATTTTTTCTGTTCAGCACTTTTGGAGATATAGTGGCGCAACGTTTTGCCGTTTTTCCAAGATGGCGACCGAACCACGTGACTGATAACGTCATCATTTACATATTTTATTCCCCACGGAGAGTTCTTTACAATGAGCCATGTCTAAATTTTTTCTGTTCAGTACTTTCGGAGATATAGAGGTGCAAAGTTTTTCGGTTTTTCCAAGATGGCGGCCGAACCACCTGACTGATGACGTCATCATTAACATATTTTATTCACCATGGAGAGTTATTTACAATGAGCCATGTCTCAATTTTTTCTATTCAGCACTTTTGGAGATATGGAGGTGCAAAGTTTTTCGGTTTTTCCAAGATGGCGGCCGAACCACGTGACAGATGACGTCATCAACATGTTTTATTCCCCATGGAGAGTTCTTTACAATGAGCCATGTCTCAATTTTTTCTATTCAGTACTTTCAGAGCTATGGAGGTGCAAAGTTTTGCCGTTTTTCCAAGATGGCGGCCGAACGACGTGACCTATGACGTCATCATTAACATATTTTATTCCCCATGGAGAGTTCTTTACAATGAGGCATGTCTCAATTTTTTCTATTCAGCACTTTTGGACACATAGAGGTGCTAAGTTTTTCGGTTTTTCCAAGATGGCGGCCGAACCACGTGACATATGACGTCATCATTAACAAATTTTATTCCCCATGGAGAGTTCTTTACAATGAGCCATGTCTCAATTTTTTCTGTTCAGCACTTTTGGAGATATAGTGGCGCAACGTTTTGCCGTTTTTCCAAGATGGCGACCGAACCACGTGACTGATGACGTCATCATTTACATATTTTATTCCACATGGATAGTTCTTTACAATGAGCCATGTCTCAATTTTTTCTGTTCAGTACTTTCGGAGATATAGAGGTGCAAAGTTTTTCGGTTTTTCCAAGATGGCGGCCGACCACGTGACTGATGATGTCATCATTAACATATTTTATTCCCCATGGAGAGTTCTTTACAATGAGCCATGTCTCAATTTTTTCTGTTCAGTACTTTCGGAGATATAGAAGTGCAAAGTTTTTCGGTTTTTCCAAGATGGCGGCCGAACCACGTCACCGATGACGTCATCAATTGGGCACAGTCTATTCCAGGGCAAGACCAATATGTGTGCAAAGTTTGGCGATTCTCCGTGCAACGGTGTAGACGCAGTGCTGCAAACAGACAAACAGACAGACAAACAGACAAACAGACAAACAAACGAACAGATCAACATACTTGCCGGAATCTTTTCCGGCAAGTAATGAAAAATCGGTCAGAGACCGAGGACTTGCCGGAATGTACTTTTTTATCCGCCATTTAGGACAAATATGGCGGCCGAACCACGTGACCGATGACGTCATCATTAACATATTTTATTCCCCATGGAGAGTTCTTTACAATGAGGCATGTCTCAATTTTTTCTATTCAGCACTTTTGGACACATAGAGGTGCTAAGTTTTTCGGTTTTTCCAAGATGGCGGCCGAACCACGTTACATATGACGTCATCATTAACAAATTTTATTCCCCATGGAGAGTTCTTTACAATGAGCCATGTCTCAATTTTTTCTGTTCAGCACTTTTGGAGATATAGTGGTGCAAAGTTTTGCCGTTTTTCCAAGATGGCGGCCGACCACGTGACATATGACATCATCATTAACATATTTTATTCCCCATGGAGAGTTCTTTACAATGAGCCATGTCTCAATTTTTTCTGTTCAGCACTTTTGGAGATTTCGTGGTGCAAAGTTTTGCCATTTTTCCAAGATGGCGGCCGACCACGTGACTGATGACGTCATCATTAACATATTTTATTCCCCATGGAGAGTTCTTTACAATGAGCCATGTCTCAATTTTTTCTGTTCAGTACTTTCAGAGATATAGAGGTGCAAATTTTTTTCGGTTTTTCCAAGAGGGCCGCCGAACCACGTGACTGATGACGTCATCATTAACATATTTTATTCCCCATGGACAGTTGTTTACAATGAGCCATGTCTCAATTTTCTCTATTCAGCACTTCCGGAGATATGGAGGTGCAAATTTTTTCCAAGATGGCGGCCGAACCACGTGACCGATGACGTCATCATTTGGGCACAGTATATTAGAGGGCAAGCCAAATAAGTGTGCAAAGTTTGGCTATTCTACGTATAGAAAGATTCTACATATAGAAAGTTTTCGGGTTTTTCCAAGATGGCGGCCGAACCACGTGACCAATGACGTCATCATTAACATATTTTATTCCACATCTAGAGTTCTTTACAATGAGCCATGTCTCAATTTTTTCTGTTCAGTACTTTCGGAGATATAGAAGTACAAAGTTTTTCGGTTTTTCCAAGATGGCGGCCGAACCACGTCACCGATGACATCATCAATTGGGCACAGTCTATTCCAGGGCAAGACCAATATGTGTGCAAAGTTTGGCGATTCTACGTGCAACGGTGTAGACGCAGTGCTGCAAACAGACAGACAGACAAACAGACAGACAAACAGATGAAAAATCGGTCAGAGACCGAGGACTTGCCGGAATTTACTTTTTTATCGGCCATTTAGGACAAATATGGCGGCCGACCACGTGACATATGACGTCATCATTAACATATTTTATTCCCCATGGAGAGTTCTTTACAATGAGCCATGTCTCAATTTTTTCTGTTCAGCACTTTTGGAGATTTCGTGGTGCAAAGTTTTGCCGTTTTTCCAAGATGGCGGCCGACCACGTGACTGATGACGTCAGCATTAACATATTTTATTCCCCATGGAGAGTTCTTTACAATGAGCCATGTCTCAATTTTTTCTATTCAGCACCTTCGGAGATATGGAGGTGCAAAGTTTTTCGGATTTTCCAAGATGGCGGCAGAACCACGTGACTGATGACGTCATCATTAACATATTTTATTCCCCCTGGAGAGTTCTTTCCAATGAGCCATGTCTCACTTTTTTCTGTTCAGCACTTTTGGAGCTATAGTGGTGCAAATTTTGCCGTTTTTCCAAGATGGCGGCCGACCACGTGACATATGACGTCATCAGTAACATATTTTATTCCCCATGGAGAGTTCTTTACAATGAGCCATGTCTCAATTTTTTCTGTACAGTACTTTCGGAGATATAGAGGTGCCAATTTTTTCGGTTTTTCCAAGATGGCGGCCGAACCACGTCACTGATGACGTCATCAATTGGGCACAGTCTATTCCAGGGCAAGACCAATATGTGTGCAAAGTTTGGCGATTCTCCGTGCAACGGTGTAGACACAGTGCTGCAAACAGACAGACAGACAGACAGACAAACAGACAAACAGACAAACAGACAAACGAACAGATCAACATACTTGCTGGAAAATTTTTTCCAGCAAGTAACAAACGAACAGATCAACATACTTGCCGGAAAATTTTTCCGGCAAGTAATGAAAAATCGGTCAGAGACCGAGGACTTGCCGGAATTTACTTTTTTATCGGCCATTTAGGACAAATATGGTGGCTGAACCACGTGAACGATGACGTCATCATTAACATATTTTATTCCCCGTGGAGAGTTCTTCACAATGAGCCATGTCTCAATTTTTTCTGTTCAGCACGTTCGGAGATATCGAGGTGCAAAGTTTTTCCAAGATGGCGGCCGAACCACGTGACCGATGACGTCATCATTAACATATTTTATTCCCCATGGAGAGTTCTTTACAATGAGCCATGTCTCAATTTTTTCTATTCAGGACTTTTGGAGATGTGGAGGTGCAGAATTTTTCGGTTTTTCCAAGATGGCGGCCGAACCACGTGACCGATGACATCATCATTAACATATTTTATTCCCCATGGAGAGTTCTTTACAATGAGCCATGTCTCAATTTTTTCTATTCAGCACTTTCGGAGATATGGAGGTGCTAAGTTTTTCGGTTTTTCCAAGATGGCGGCCGACCACGTGACTGATGACGTCATCATTAACATATTTTATTCCCCATGGAGAGTTCTTTACAATGAGCCATGTCTCAATTTTTTCTGTTCAGCACTTTTGGAGATATAGTGGTGCAAATTTTTGCCTTTTTTCCAAGATGGCGGCCGACCACGTGACATATGACGTCATCATTAACATATTTTATTCCCCATGGAGAGTTCTTTACAATGAGCCATGTCTCAATTTTTTCAGTACAGTACTTTCGGAGATATAGAGGTGCAAATTTTTTCGGTTTTTCCAAGATGGCGGCCGAACCACGTCACCGATGACGTCATCAATTGGGCACAGTCTATTCCAGGGCAAGACCAATATGTGTGCAAAGTTTGGCGATTCTCCGTGCAACGGTGTAGACGCAGTGCTGCAAACAGACAGACAAACAGACAGACAAACAGACAAACAGACAAACAAACGAACAGATCAACATACTTGCCGGAAAAATTTTCTGGCAAGTAACAAACAGACAAACAAATGAAAAATCGGTCAGAGACCGAGGACTTGCCGGAATGTACTTTTTTATCGGCCATTTAGGACAAATATGGCGGCCGACCACGTGACCGATGACATCATCATTAACATATTTTATTCCCCATGGAGAGTTCTTTTCAATGAGCCATGTCTCAATTTTTTCTATTCAGCACTTTTGGAGATGTGGAGGTGCAAAGTTTTTCGGTTTTTCCAAGATGGCGGCCGAACCACGTCACCGATGACGTCATCAATTGGGCACAGTCTATTCCAGGGCAAGACCAATAAGTGTGCAAAGTTTGGCGATTCTACGTCCAACGGTGTAGACGCAGTGCTGCAAACAGACAGACAGACAGACAAACAAACAAATGAAAAATCGGTCAGAGACCGAGGACTTGCCGGAATGTACTTTTTTATCGGCCATTTAGGACAAATAGGGCGGCCGAACCACGTGACCGATGACGTCATAATTAACATATTTTATTCCCCATGGAGAGTTCTTTACAATGAGCCATACCTCAATTTTTTCTATTCAGGACTTTTGGAGATGTGGAGGTGCAGAGTTTTTCGGTTTTTCCAAGATGGCGGCCGAACCACGTGACCGATGACATCATCATTAACATATTTTGTTCCCCATGGAGAGTTCTTTACAATGAGCCATGTCTCAATTTTTTCTATTCAGCACTTTCGGAGATATGGAGGTGCTAAGTTTTTCGGTTTTTCCAAGATGGCGGCCGATCACGTGACTGATGACGTCATCATTAACATATTTTATGCCCCATGGAGAGTTCTTTACAATGAGCCATGTCTCAATTTTTTCTGTTCAGCACTTTTGGAGATATAGTGGTGCAAATTTTTGCCGTTTTTCCAAGATGGCGGCCGACCACGTGACATATGACGTCATCATTTACATATTTTATTCCCCATGGAGAGTTCTTTACAATGAGCCATGTCTCAATTTTTTCTGTTCAGTACTTTCGGAGATATAGAGGTGCAAATTTATTCGGTTTTTCCAAGATGGCGGCCGAACCACGTCACCGATGACGTCATCATTGAGGCACAGTATATTAGAGGGCAAGACCATTATGTGTGCAAAGTTTGGCGATTCTCCGTGCAACGGTGTAGACGCAGTGCTGCAAACAGACAAACAGACAAACAGATGAAAAATCGGTCAGAGACCGAGGACTTGCCGGCATGTACTTTTTTATCGGCCATTTAGAACAAATATGGCGGCCGAACCACGTGACCGATGATGTCATCATTAACATATTTTATTCCCCGTGGAGAGTTGTTTACAATGAGCCATGTCTCAATTTTTTCTATTCAGGACTTTTGGAGATGTGGCATTGCAAAGTTTTTCAGTTTTTCCAAGATGGCGGCCGAACCACGTGACTGATGACGTCATCATTAACATATTTGATTCCCCATGGAGAGTTCTTTACAATGAGCCATCTCTCAATTTTTTCCATTCTGCACTTTTGGAGATATAGTGGTGCAAATTTTTCCGTTTTTCCAAGATGGCGGCCGAACCACGTGACCAATGGCATCATCATTAACATATTTTATTCCCCGTGGAGAGTTCTTTACAATGAGCCATGTCTCAATTTTTTCTATTCAGCACTTTTGGAGATACAGAAGTACAATTTTTTTCGGTTTTTCCAAGATGGCGGCCGAACCACGTGACTGATGACGTCATCATTAACATATTTTATTCCCCATGGAGAGTTCTTTACAATGAGCCATGTTTCAATTTT
This sequence comes from Myxine glutinosa, assembly GCF_964187855.1. Classification (NCBI taxonomy): domain Eukaryota; kingdom Metazoa; phylum Chordata; class Myxini; order Myxiniformes; family Myxinidae; genus Myxine; species Myxine glutinosa. Next base: position 64,464 of record NW_027618086.1, on the reverse strand, counting down.
TTCTGTTCAGCACTTTCGGAGATATAGAGGTGCAAAGTTTTTCCAAGATGGCGGCCGAACCACGTGACCAATGACGTCATCAATTGGGCACAGTCTATTCCAGGGCAAGACCAATATGTGTGCAAAGTTTGGCGATTCTCCGTGCAACGGTGTAGACGCAGTGCTGCAAAAAGACAGACAGATGAAAAATCGGTCAGAGACCGAGGACTTGCCAGAATGTACTTTTTTATCCGCCATTTAGGACAAATATGGCGGCCGAACCACGTGACCGATGACGTCATCATTAACATATTTTATTCCCCATGGAGAGTTCTTTACAATGAGCCATGTCTCAATTTTTTCTGTTCAGCACTTTTGGAGATATAGTGGTGCAAAGTTTTGCCGTTTTTCCAAGATGGCGGCCGACCACGTGACATATGACATCATCATTAACATATTTTATTCCCCATGGAGAGTTCTTTACAATGAGCCATGTCTCAATTTTTTCTGTTCAGTACTTTCGGAGATATAGAGGTGCAAAGTTTTGCCGTTTTTCCAAGATGGCGGCCGACCACGTGACTGATGACGTCATCATTAACATATTTTATTCCCCATGGAGAGTTCTTTACAATGAGCCATGTCTCAATTTTTTCTGTTCAGCACTTTTGGAGATATAGTGGTGCAAAGTTTTGCCGTTTTTCCAAGATGGCGGCCGACCACGTGACATATGACGTCATCATTAACATATTTTATTCCCCATGGAGAGTTCTTTCCAATGAGCCATGTCTCAATTTTTTCTATTCAGCACTTTCGGAGATGTGGAGGTTTCGGTTTTTCCAATATGGCGGCCGAACCACGTGACATATGATGTCATCATTAACAAATTTTATTCCCCATGGAGAGGTCTTTACAATGAGCCATGTCTCAATTTTTTCCATTCTGCACTTTTGGAGATATAGTGGTGCAAAGTTTTTGCCGTTTTTCCAAGATGGCGGCCGACCACGTGACATATGACATCATCATTAACATATTTTATTCCCCATGGAGAGTTCTTTACAATGAGCCATGTCTCAATTTTTTCTGTTCAGCACTTTTGGAGATATAGTGGTGCAAAGTTTTGCCTTTTTTCCAAGATGGCGGCCGACCACGTGACATATGACATCATTAACATATTTTATTCCCCATGGAGAGTTTTTTACAATGAGCCATGTCTCAATTTTTTCTGTTCAGCACTTTTGGAGATTTTGTAGTGCAAAGTTTTGCCGTTTTTCCAAGATGGCGGCCGACCACGTGACTGATGACGTCATCATTAACATATTTTATTCCCCATGGAGAGTTCTTTACAATGAGCCATGTCTCAATTTTTTCTGTTCAGCACTTTTGGAAATATAGTGGTGCAAAGTTTTGCCGTTTTTCCAAGATGGCGGCCGACCACGTGACATATGACATCATCATTAACATATTTTATTCCCCATGGAGAGTTCTTTACAATGAGCCACGTCTCAATTTTTTCTGTTCAGCACTTTTGGAGATATAGTGGTGCAAAGTTTTGCTGTTTTTCCAAGATGGCGGCCGACCACGTGACTGATGACGTCATCATTAACATATTTTATACCCCATGGAGAGTTCTTTACAATGAGCCATGTCTCAATTTTTTCTCTACAGTACTTTCGGAGATATAGAGGTGCAAAGTTTTTCGGTTTTTCCAAGATGGCGGCCGAACCACGTCACCGATGACGTCATCAATTGGGCACAGTCTATTCCAGGGCAAGACCAATATGTGTGCAAAGTTTGGCGATTCTACGTGCAACGGTGTAGACGCAGTGCTGCAAACAGACAGACAGACAGACAAACAGACAAACAGACAAACAGACAAACAAACGAACAGATCAACATACTTGCCGGAAATTTTTCCGGCAAGTAACAAATGAAAAATCGGTCAGAGACCGAGGACTTGCCGGAATTTACTTTATCGGCCATTTAGGACAAATATGGCGGCCGAACCACGTGACCGATGATGTCATCATGAACATATTTTATTCCCCATGGAGAGTTCTTTACAATGAGCCATGTCTCAATTTTTTATATTGAGCATTTTTGGAGATATGGAGGTGCAACGTTTTTCGGTTTTTCCAAGATGGCGGCCGAACCACGTTACCTATGACGTCATCATTAACATATTTTATTCCCCATGGAGAGTTCTTTACAATGAGTCACATCTCAATTTTTTCTATTCAGCACTTTGGGAGATATGGAGGTGGTAGGTTTCTCGGTTTTTCCAAGATGGCGGCCGAACTACGTAACTGATGACGTCATCATTAACATATTTTATTCCCCATCAAGAGTTCTTTACAATGAGCCATGTCTCAATTTTTTCTATTCAGTACTTTCAGAGATATGGAGGTGCAAAGTTTTTAGGTTTTTCCAAGATGGCGGCCGAACCACGTGACTGATGACGTCATCATTAACATATTTTATTCCCCATGGAGAGTTCTTTACAATGAGCCATGTCTCAATTTTTTCTGTTCAGCACTTTCGGAGATATAGAGTTGCAAACTTTTTCCAAGATGGCGGCCGAACCACGTGACCAATGACGTCATCACTAACATTTTATTCCCCATGGAGAGTTCTTTACAATGAGCTCAATTTTTTCTGTTCAGCACTTTTGGAGATATAGCGGTGCAAAGTTTTGCCGTTTTTCCAAGATGGCGGCCGACCACGTGACATATGACGTCATCATAAACATATTTTATTCCCCATGGAGAGTTCTTTACAATGAGCCATGTCTCAATTTTTTCTGTACAGTACTTTCGGAGATATAGAGGTGCAAAGTTTTTCGGTTTTTCCAAGATGGCGGCCGAACCACGTCACCGATGACGTCATCAATTGGGCACAGTCTATTCCAGGGCAAGACCAATATGTGTGCAAAGTTTGGCGATTCTCCGTGCAACGGTGTAGATGCAGTGCTGCAAACAGACAAACAGACAAACAGACAAACAGACAAACGAACAGTTCAACATACTTGCCGGAAAATTTTTCCGGCAAGTAACAAACGAACAGATCAACATACTTGCCGGAATCTTTTCCGGCAAGTAACAAACAGACAAACAGACAAACAAACGAACAGATCAACATACTTGCCGGAAAATTTTTCCGGCAAGTAATGAAAAATCGGTCAGAGACCGAGGACTTGCCGGAATGTACTCTTTTATTGGCCATTTAAGACAAATATTGCGTCCGAACCACGTGATAGATGACGTCATCATTAACATATATTATTCCCCATGGAGAGTTCTTCACAAAGAGCCATGTCTCAACTTTTTCTATTCAGCACTTTCGGAGATATGGAAGTGCTAGGTTTTTCCAAGATGGCGGCTAACCCACGTGACCGATGACGTCATTATTAACATATTTTATTCCCCATGGAGAGTTCATTACAATGAGCCATGTCTCAACTTTTTCTATTCAGCACTTTCGGAGATATGGAGGTGCTAGGTTTTTCCAAGATGGCGGCTAAACCACGTGACCGATGACGTCATTATTAACATATTGTATTCCCCATGGAGAGTTCTTTACAATGAGTCATGTCTCAATTTTTTCTATTCAGCACTTTCAGAGATATGGAGGTGTTAGGTTTTTCGGTTTTTCCAAGATGGCGGCCGAACCACGTGACATATGACGTCATCATTAACAAATTTTATTCCCCATGGAGAGTTCTTTACAATGAGCCATGTCTCAATTTTTTCTGTTCAGCACTTTTGGAGATATAGTGGTGCAAATTTTTTGCCGTTTTTCCAAGATGGCGGCCGACCACGTGACATATGACATCATCATTTACATATTTTATTCCCCATGGAGAGTTCTTTACAATGAGCCATGTCTCAATTTTTTCTGTTCAGCACTTTCGGAGATATAGAGGTGCAAAGTTTTTCCAAGATGGCGGCCGAACCACGTGACTGATGACGTCATCATTAACATATTTGATTCCCCATGGAGAGTTCTTTACAATGAGCCATGTCTCAATTTTTTTGGTTCAGTACTTTTGGAGATATGGAGGTGCAAATTTTTTCGGTTTTTCCAAGATGGCGGCCGAACCACGCGACTGATGACGTCATCATTAACATCTTTTATTCCCCATGGAGAGTTCTTCACAATGAGCCATGTCTCAATTTTTTCTGTTCAGCACTTTGAGATATCGAGGTGCAAATTTTTTCGGTTTTTCCAAGATGGCGGCCGAACCACGTGACCGATGACGTCATCATTTGGGCACAGTATATTAGAGGGCAAGACCAATATGTGTGCTAAGTTTGGCGATTCTACGTGCAACGGTGTAGACGCAGTGCTGCAAACAGACAAACAGACAAACAGACAAACAGACAAACAGACAAACAAACGAACAGATCAACATACTTGCCGGAATCTTTTCCGGCAAGTAATGAAAAATCGGTCAGAGACCGAGGACTTGCCGGAATTTACTTTTTATCGGCCATTTTGGACAAATATGGCTGCCGAACCACGTGACCGATGATATCATCATTAACATATTTTATTCCCCATGGAGAGTTCTTTACAATGAGCCATGTCTCAATTTTTTCTATTCAGCACTTTCGGAGATATGGAGCTGCAAAGTTTTTCGGTTTTTCCAAGATGGCGGCCGAACCACGTGACTGATGACGTCATCAGTAACATATTTTATTCCCCATGGAGAGTTATTAACAATGAGCCATGTCTCAATTTTTTCTGTTCAGCACTTTCGGAGATATGGAGGTGTAAAGTTTTTCGGTTTTTCCAAGATGGCGGCCGAACCACGTGACTGATGAAGTCATCATTAACATATTTTATTCCCCATGGAGAGTTCTTTACAATGAGCCATGTCTCAATTTTTTCTATTCAGCACTTTCAGAGATATGGAGGTGCAAATTTTTTCGGTTTTTCCAAGATGGCGGCCGAACCACGTGACATATGACATCATCATTAACAAATTTTATTCCCCATGGAGAGTTCTTTACAATGAGCCATGTCTCAATTTTTTCTGTTCAGCACTTTTGGAGATATAGTGGTGCAAAGTTTTGCCGTTTTTCCAAGATGGCGGCCGACCACGTGACATATGACATCATCATTAACATATTTTATTCCCCATGGAGAGTTCTTTACAATGAGCCATGTCTCAATTTTTTCTGTTCAGCACTTTTGGAGATTTCGTGCTGCAAAGTTTTGCCGTTTTTCCAAGATGGCGGCCGACCACGTGACATATGACGTCATCATTAACATATTTTATTCCCCATGGAGAGTTCTTTTCAATGAGCCAGTCTCAATTTTTTCTGTTCAGCACTTTTGGAGATATAGTGGCGCAACGTTTTGCCGTTTTTCCAAGATGGCGGCCGACCACGTGACTGATGACGTCATCATTAACACATTTTATTCCCCATGGGGAGTTCTTTACAATGAGTCATGTCTCAATTTTTTCTGTTCAGCACTTTTGGAGATATGGAGGTGCTAAGTTTTTCGGTTTTTCCAAGATGGCGGCCGACCACGTGACTGATGACGTCATCATTAACATATTTTATTCCCCATGGAGAGTTCTTTACAATGAGCCATGTCTCAATTTTTTCTGTTCAGCACTTTTGGAGATATAGTGGTGCAAAGTTTTGCCGTTTTTCCAAGATGGCGGCCGACCACGTGACATATGACATCATCATTAACATATTTTATTCCCCATGGAGAGTTCTTTACAATGAGCCATGTCTCAATTTTTTCTGTTCAGCACTTTTGGAGATTTCGTGGTGCAAAGTTTTGCCGTTTTTCCAAGATGGCGGCCGACCACGTGACCGATGACGTCATCATTAACTTATTTTATTCCCCCTGGAGAGTTCTTTCCAATGAGCCATGTCTCAATTTTTTCTATTCAGCACTTTCGGAGATATGGAGGTGAATTTTTTTCCCGTTTTTCCAAGATGGCGGCCGCACCACGTGACCGATGACGTCATCATTAACATATTTTATTCCACATGGAGAGTTCTTGACAATGAGCCATGTCTCAATTTTTTCTATTCAGCACTTTCGGAGATATGGAGGTGCTAGGTTTTTCGGTTTTTCCAAGATGGCGGCCGACCACGCGACTGATGACGTCATCATTAACATATTTTATTCCCCATGGAGAGTTCTTTACAATGAGCCATGTCTCAATTTTTTCTGTTCAGCACTTTTGGAGATATAGTGGTGCAAAGTTTTGCCGTTTTTCCAAGATGGCGGCCGACCACGTGACATATGACGTCATCATTAACATATTTTATTCCCCATGGAGAGTTCTTTACAATGAGCCATGTCTCAATTTTTTCTGTTCAGCACTTTTGGAGATATAGTGGCGCAACGTTTTGCCGTTTTTCCAAGATGGCGACCGAACCACGTGACTGATGACGTCATCATTTACATATTTTATTCCCCATGGAGAGTTCTTTACAATGAGCCATGTCTCAATTTTTTCTGTTCAGTACTTTCGGAGATATAGAGGTGCAAGCTTTTTCAGTTTTTCCAAGATGGCGGCCGAACCACGTCACCGATGACGTCATCAATTGGGCACAGTCTATTCCAGGGCAAGACCAATATGTGTGCAAAGTTTGGCGATTCGCCGTGCAACGGTGTAGACGCAGTGCTGCAAACAGACAGACAGACAGACAGACAGACAGACAGACAGACAAACAGACAGACAAACGAACAGATCAACATACTTGCCGGAAAAAATTTTCCGGCAAGTAATGAAAAATCGGTCAGAGACCGAGGACTTGCCGGAATGTACTTTTTTTATCGGCCATTTAGGACAAATATGGCGGCCGAACCACGTGACCGATGACGTCATCATTAACATATTTTATTCCCCATGGAGAGTTCTTTACAATGAGCCATACCTCAATTTTTTCTATTCAGGAATTTTGGAGATGTGGAGGTGCAGTTTTTCGGTTTTTCCAAAATGGCGGCCGACCACGTGACATATGACATCATCATTAACATATTTTATTCCCCATGGAGAGTTCTTTACAATGAGCCATGTCTCAATTTTTTCTGTTCAGCACTTTTGGAGATTTCGTGGTGCAAAGTTTTGCCGTTTTTCCAAGATGGCGACCGACCACGTGACTGATGACGTCATCATTAACATATTTTATTCCCCATGGAGAGTTCTTTACAATGAGCCATGTCTCAATTTTTTCTGTTCAGCACTTTTGGAGATATAGTGGTGCAAAGTTTTGCCGTTTTTCCAAAATGGCGGCCGACCACGTGACATATGACGTCATCATTAACATATTTTATTCCCCATGGAGAGTTCTTTACAATGAGCCATGTCTCAATTTTTTCTGTTCAGCACTTTTTGAGATATAGTGGCGCAACGTTTTGCCGTTTTTCCAAGATGGCGACCGAACCACGTGACTGATGACGTCATCATTTACATATTTTATTCCCCATGGAGAGTTCTTTACAATGAGCCATGTCTCAATTTTTTCTGTTCAGCACTTTTGGAAATATAGTGGTGCAAAGTTTTGCCGTTTTTCCAAGATGGTGGCCGAACATGTGACATATGACATCATCATTAACATATTTTATTCCCCATAGAGAGTTCTTTACAATGAGCCATGTCTCAATTTTTTCTGTTCAGCACTTTTGGAGATATAGTGGTGCAAAGTTTTGCTGTTTTTCCAAGATGGCGGCCGACCACGTGACTGATGACGTCATCATTAACATATTTTATTCCCCATGGAGAGTTCTTTACAATGAGCCATGTCTCAATTTTTTCTGTTCAGTACTTTTGGAGATATAGAGGTGCAAAGTTTTTCGGTTTTTCCAAGATGGCGGCCGAACCACGTCACCGATGACGTCATCAATTGGGCACAGTCTATTCCAGGGCAAGACCAATATGTGTGCAAAGTTTGGCGATTCTACGTGCAACGGTGTAGACGCAGTGCTGCAAACAGACAGACAAACAGATGAAAAATCGGTCAGAGACCGAGGACTTGCCGGAGTGTACTTTTTTATCGGCCATTTAGAACAAATATGGCGGCTGAACCACGTGATAGATGATGTCATCATTAACATATTTTATTCCCCATGGAGAGTTCTTTACAATGAGCCATGTCTCAATTTTTTCTGCTCAGCACTTTTGGAGATATAGAGGTGCAAAGTTTTGCCGTTTTTCCAAGATGGCGGCCGAACCACGTGACATCTGACGTCATCATTAACATATTTTATTCCCCATGGACATTTCTTTCCAATGAGCCATGTCTCAATTTTTTCTGTTCAGCACTTTCGGAGATATAGAGGTGCAAAGCTTTTCCAAGATGGCGGCCGAACCACGTGACCTATGACGTCATCATTAACATATTTTATTTCCCATGGACATTTCTTTCCAATGAGCCATGTCTCAATTTTTTCTGTTCAGCACTTTCGGAGATATAGAGGTGCAAAGCTTTTCCAAGATGGCGGCCGAACCACGTGACCGATGACGTCATCATTAACATTTTTTATTCCACATGGAGAGTTCTTTACAATGAGCCATGCCTCAATTTTTTCTATTCAGGACTTTTGGAGATGTGGAGGTGCAGAATTTTTCGGTTTTTCCAAGATGGCGGCTGAACCACGTGACCGATGACGTCATCATTAACATATTTTATTCCCCATGGAGGATTCTTTACAATGAGCCATGTCTCAATTTTTTCTATTCAGCACTTTTGGACACATAGAGGTGCTAAATTTTTCGGTTTTTCCAAGATGGCGGCCGAACCACGTGACCGATGATATCATCATTAACATATTTTATTCCCCATGGAGAGTTCTTTACAATGAGCCATGTCTCAATTTTTTCTATTCAGCACTTTTGGAGATATGGAGGTGCAAAGTTTTTCGGTTTTTCCAAGATGGCGGCCGAACCACGTGACTGATGACGTCATCAGTAACATATTTTATTCCCCATGGAGAGATATTTACAATGAGCCATGTCTCAATTTTTTCTGTTCAGCACTTTCGGAGATATGGAGGTGTAAAGTTTTTCGGTTTTTCCAAGATGGCGGCCGAACCACGTGACCTATGACGTCATCATTAACATATTTTATGCCCCATGGACATTTCTTTCCAATGAGCCATGTCTCAATTTTTTCTGTTCAGCACTTTCGGAGATATAGAGGTGCAAAGCTTTTCCAAGATGGCGGCCGAACCACGTGACCGATGACGTCATCATTACCATTTTTTATTCCACATGGAGAGTTCTTTACAATGAGCCATGTCTCAATTTTTTCTATTCAGTACTTTCAGAGATATGGAGGTGCAAAGTTTTGCCGTTTTTCCAAGATGGCGGCCGAACCACGTGACATATGACATCATCATTAACATATTTTATTCCCCATGGGGAGTTCTTTACAATGAGCCATGTCTCAATTTTTTCTGTTCAGCACTTTTGGAGATTTCGTGGTGCAAAGTTTTGCCGTTTTTCCAAGATGGCGGCCGCACCACGTGACCGATGACGTCATCATTAACATATTTTATTCCACATGGAGAGTTCTTGACAATGAGCCATGTCTCAATTTTTTCTATTCAGCACTTTCGGAGATATGGAGGTGCTAGGTTTTTCGGTTTTTCCAAGATGGCGGCCGACCACGCGACTGATGACGTCATCATTAACATATTTTATTCCCCATGGAGCGTTCTTTACAATGAGCCATGTCTCAATTTTTTCTGTTCAGCACTTTTGGAGATATCGTGGTGCAAAGTTTTGCCGTTTTCCCAAGATGGCGGCCGACCACGTGACTGATGACGTCATCATTAACATATTTTATTCCCCATGGAGAGTTCTTTACAATGAGCCATGTCTCAATTTTTTCTGTTCAGCACTTTTGGAGATATAGTGGTGCAAATTTTTGCCGTTTTTCCAAGATGGCGGCCGACCACGTGACATATGACGTCATCGTTAACATATTTTATTCCCCATGGAGAGTTCTTTACAATGAGCCATGTCTCAATTTTTTCTGTTCAGCACTTTTGGAGATATAGTGGTGCAAATTTTTGCCGTTTTTCCAAGATGGCGGCCGACCACGTGACATATGACGTCATCATTAACATATTTTATTCCCCATGGAGAGTTCTTTACAATGAGCCATGTCTCCATTTTTTCTGTTCAGTACTTTCGGAGATATAGAGGTGCAAAGTTTTTCGGTTTTTCCAAGATGGCGGCCGAACCACGTCACCGATGACGTCATCAATTGGGCACAGTCTATTCCAGGGCAAGACCAATATGTGTGCAAAGTTTGGCGATTCTCCGTGCAACGGTGTAGACGCAGTGCTGCAAACAGACAGACAAACAGACAAACAGACAGACAGACAAACAGACAAACAAACGAACAGATCAACATACTTGCCGGAAAAATTTTTCCGGCAAGTAATGAAAAATCGGTCAGAGACCGAGGACTTGCCGGAATGTACTTTTTTATCGGCCATTTAGGACAAATATGGCGGCCGAACCACGTGACCGATGACATCAACATTAACATATTTTATTCCCCATGGAGAGTTCTTTACAATGAGCCATACCTCAATTTTTTCTATTCAGGACTTTTGGAGATGTGGAGGTGCAGAGTTTTTCGGTTTTTCCAAGATGGCGGCCGAACCACGTGACTGATGACATCATCATTAACATATTTTATTCCCCATGGAGAGTTCTTTACAATGAGCCATGTCTCAATTTTGTCTATTCAGCACTTTCGGAGATATGGAGGTGCTAAGTTTTTCGGTTTTTCCAAGATGGCGGCCGACCACGTGACTGATGACGTCATCATTAACATATTTTATTCCACATGGAGAGTTCTTTACAATGAGCCATGTCTCAATTTTTTCTGTACAGTACTTTCGGAGATATAGAGGTGCAAAGTTTTTCGGTTTTTCCAAGATGGCGGCCGAACCACGTGACCGATGACGTCATCATTTGGGCACAGTATATTAGAGGGCAAGTCAAATACATGTGCAAAGTTTGGTGATTCTACGTGCAACGGTGTAGACGTAGTGCTGCAAACAGACAAACAGACAGACAGACAGACAAACAGACAAACAGATGAAAAATCGGTCAGAGACCGAGGACTTGCCGGAATGTACTTTTTTATTGGCCATTGAGGACAAATATGGTGGTCGAACCACGTGACCGATGACGTCATCATTAACATATTTTATTCCCCATGGAGAGTTCTTTACAACGAGCCATGTGTCAATTTTTTCTATTCAGTACTTTCGGAGATATAGAGGTGCAAAGTTTTTCGGTTTTTCCAAGATGGCGGCCGAACCACGTGACTGATGACGTCATCATTAACATTTTATTCCCCATGGAGAGTTCTTTACAATGAGCCATGTCTCAATTTTTTATATTCAGCACATTCAGAGATATGGAGGTGCAAAATTTTTCGGTTTTTCCAAGATGGCGGCCGAACCACGTGACATATGACGTCATCATTAACAAATTTTATTCCCCATGGAGAGTTCTTTACAATGAGCCATGTCTCAATTTTTTCTGTTCAGTACTTTTGGAGATATAGTGGTGCAAAGTTTTGCCGTTTTTCCAAGATGGTGGCCGACCACGTGACATATGACATCATCATTAACATATTTTATTCCCCATGGAGAGTTCTTTACAATGAGCCATGTCTCAATTTTTTCTGTTCAGCACTTTTGGAGATTTAGTGGTGCAAAGTTTTGCCGTTTTTCCAAGATGGCGGCCGACCACGTGACTGATGACGTCATCACTAACATATTTTATTCCCCATGGAGAGTTCTTTACAATGAGCCATGTCTCAATTATTTCTGTTCACCACTTTTGGAGATATAGTGGTGCAAAGTTTTGCCGTTTTTCCAAGATGGCGGCCGACCACGTGACATATGACGTCATCATCAACATATTTTATTCCCCATGGAGAGTTCTTTACAATGAGCCATGTCTCAATTTTATCTGTTCAGCACTTTTGGAGATATAGTGGCGCAATGTTTTGCCGTTTTTCCAAGATGGCGACCGAACCACGTGACTGATGACGTCATCATTTACATATTTTATTCCCCATGGAGAGTTCTTTACAATGAGCCATACCTCAATTTTTCTATTCGGGACTGTTGGAGATGTGGAGGTGCAGAGTTTTTCGGTTTTTCCAAGATGGCGGCCGAACCACGTGACCGATGACATCATCATTAACATATTTTGTTCCCCATGGAGAGTTCTTTACAATGAGCCATGTCTCAATTTTTTCTATTCAGCACTTTCGGAGATATGGAGGTGCTAAGTTTTTCGGTTTTTCCAAGATGGCGGCCGACCACGTGACTGATGACGTCATCATTAACATATTTTATTCCCCATGGAGAGTTCTTTACAATGAGCCATGTCTCAATTTTTTCTGTTCAGCACTTTTGGAGATATAGTGGTGCAAATTTTTGTCGTTTTTCCAAGATGGCGGCCGACCACGTGACATATGACGTCATCATTAACATATTTTATTCCCCATGGAGAGTTCTTTATAATGAGCCATGTCTCAATTTTTTCTGTTCAGCACTTTTGGAGATATAGTGGTGCAACGTTTTGCCGTTTTTCCAAGATGGCGCCCGAACCACGTGACTGATGACGTCATCATTTACATATTTTATTCCCCATGGAGAGTTCTTTACAATGAGCCATGTGTCAATTTTTTCTGTACAGTACTTTCGGAGATATAGAGGTGCAAAGTTTTTCGGTTTTTCCAAGATGGCGGCCGAACCACGTCACCGATGACGTCATCATTTGGGCACAGTCTATTCCAGGGCAAGACCAATATGTGTGCAAAGTTTGGCGATTCTCCGTGCAACGGTGTAGATGCAGTGCTGCAAACAGACAGACAGACAAACAGACAAACAGACAGACAAACAGACAAACGAACAGATCAACATACTTGCCGGAAAAATTTTTCCGGCAAGTAATGAAAAATCGGTCAGAGACCGAGGACTTGCCGGAATTTACTTTTTTATCGGCCATTTAGGACAAATATGGCGGCCGAACCACATGGCCGATTACGTCATCATTAACATATTTTATTCCCCATGGAGAGTTCTTTACAATGAGCCATGTCTCAATTTTTTCTGTTCAGCACTTTTGGAGATATAGTGGTGCAAAGTTTTGCCGTTTTTCCAAGATGGCGGCCGAACCACGTGACTGATGAGGTCATCATTAACATATTTTATTCCCCATGGAGAGTTCTTTACAAAGAGCCATGTCTCAATTTTTTCTATTCAGCACTTTCGGAGATATGGAGGTGCAAAGTTTTTCGGATTTTCCAAGATGGCGGCCGAATCACGTGACCGATGACGTCATCATTAACATATTGTATTCTCCATGGAGAGTTCTTTGCAATGAGCCATGTCTCAATTTTTTCTATTCAGTACATTCAGAGATATGGATGTGCAAAGTTTTTCGGTTTTTCCAAGATGGCGGCCGAACCACGTGACTGATGACGTCATCATTAACATATTTTATTCCACATGGAGAGTTCTTCACAATGAGACATGTCTCCATTTTTTCTGTTCAGCACTTTTGGAGATATAGTGGTGCAAAGTTTTTCGGTTTTCCCAAGATGGCGGCCGAACCACGTGACTGATGACGTCATCATTAACATATTTTATTCCCCATGGAGAGTTCTTTACAATGAGCCATGTCTCAATTTTTTCTGTTCAGGACTTTCGGAGATATGGAGGTGCAAAAATTTTCGTTTTTTCCAAGATGGCGGCCGAACCACGTGACCGATGACGTCATCATTAACATATTTTATTCCATATGGAGAGTTCTTTACAATGAGCCATGTCTCAATTTTTTCTGTTCAGCACTTTGAGATATCGAGGTGCAAAATTTTTCGGTTTTTCCAAGATGGCGGCCGAACCACGTGACCGATGACGTCATCATTTGGGCACAGTATATTAGAGGGCAAGACAAATACGTGTGCAAAGTTTGGTGATTCTACGTGCAACGGTGTAGACGTAGTGCTGCAAACAGACAAACAGACAAACAGACAGACAAACAGACAAACGAACAGATCAACATACTTGCCGGAAAATTTTTCCGGCAAGTAACGAACAGATCAACATACTTGCCGGAAAATTTTTCCGGCAAGTAACAAACGAACAGATCAACATACTTGCCGGAATCTTTTCCGGCAAGTAATGAAAAATCGGTCAGAGACCGAGGACTTGCCGGAATTTACTTTTTTATCGGCCATTTAGGACAAATATGGCGGCCGACCACGTGACATATGACGTCATCATTAACATATTTTATTCCCCATGGAGAGTTCTTTACAATGAGCCATGTCTCAATTTTTTCTGTTCAGCACTTTTGGAGATTTCGTGGTGCAAAGTTTTGCCGTTTTTCCAAGATGGCGGCCGACCACGTGACTGATGACGTCAGCATTAACATATTTTATTCCCCATGGAGAGTTCTTTACAATGAGCCATGTCTCAATTTTTTCTATTCAGCACCTTCGGAGATATGGAGGTGCAAAGTTTTTCGGATTTTCCAAGATGGCGGCCGAATCACGTGACCGATGACGTCATCATTAACATATTGTATTCTCCATGGAGAGTTCTTTGCAATGAGCCATGTCTCAATTTTTTCTATTCAGTACATTCAGAGATATGGATGTGCAAAGTTTTTCGGTTTTTCCAAGATGGCGGCCGAACCACGTGACTGATGACGTCATCATTAACATATTTTATTCCACATGGAGAGTTCTTCACAATGAGCCATGTCTCCATTTTTTCTGTTCAGCACTTTTGGAGATATAGTGGTGCAAAGTTTTTCGGTTTTCCCAAGATGGCGGCCGAACCACGTGACTGATGACGTCATCATTAACATATTTTATTCCCCATGGAGAGTTCTTTACAATGAGCCATGTCTCAATTTTTTCTGTTCAGGACTTTCGGAGATATGGAGGTGCAAAAATTTTCGTTTTTTCCAAGATGGCGGCCGAACCACGTGACCGATGACGTCATCATTAACATATTTTATTCCATATGGAGAGTTCTTTACAATGAGCCATGTCTCAATTTTTTCTGTTCAGCACTTTGAGATATCGAGGTGCAAAATTTTTCGGTTTTTCCAAGATGGCGGCCGAACCACGTGACCGATGACGTCATCATTTGGGCACAGTATATTAGAGGGCAAGACAAATACGTGTGCAAAGTTTGGTGATTCTACGTGCAACGGTGTAGACGTAGTGCTGCAAACAGACAAACAGACAAACAGACAGACAAACAGACAAATGAAAAATCGGTCAGAGACCGAGGACTTGCCGGAATGTACTCTTTTATCGGCCATTTAAGACAAATATGGCGTCCGAACCACGTGATAGATGACGTCATCATTAACATATATTATTCCCCATGGAGAGTTCTTCACAAAGAGCCATGTCTCAACTTTTTCTATTCAGCACTTTTGGAGATATGGAGGTGCTACGTTTTTCGGTTTTTCCAAGATGGCAGCCGAACCACGTGACCTATGACGTCATCATTAACATATTTTATTCCCCATTGAGAGTTCTTTACAATGAGCCATGTCTCAATTTTTTCCATTCTGCACTTTTGGAGATATAGTGGTGCAAATTTTTCCCATTTTTCCAAGATGGCGGCCGAACCACGTGACCGATGGCGTCATCATTAACATATTTTATTCCCCATGGAGAGTTCTTTACAATGAGCCATGTCTCAATTTTTTCTGTTCAGCACTTTTGGAGATTTTGTGGTGCAAAGTTTTGCCGTTTTTCCAAGATGGCGGCCGACCACGTGACTGATGACGTCATCATTAACATATTTTATTCCCCATGGAGAGTTCTTTACAATGAGCCATGTCTCAATTATTTCTGTTCAGCACTTTTGGAGATATAGTGGCGCAACGATTTGCCGTTTTTCCAAGATGGCGACCGAACCACGTGACTGATGACGTCATCATTTACATATTTTATTCCCCATGGAGAGTTCTTTACAATGAGCCATGTCTCAATTTTTTCTGTTCAGTACTTTCGGAGATATAGAGGTGCAAAGTTTTTCGGTTTTTCCAAGATGGCGGCCGAACCACGTCACCGATGACGTCATCAATTGGGCACAGTATATTAGAGGGCAAGACCATTATGTGTGCAAAGTTTGGCGATTCTCCGTGCAACGGTGTAGACGCAGTGCTGCAAACAGACAAACAGACAGACAAACAGACAGACAAACAGACAAACAGACAAACAGACAAATGAAAAATCGGTCAGAGACCGAGGACTTGCCGGAATTTACTTTTTTATCGGCCATTTAGGACAAATATGGCGGCCGACCACGTGACATATGACGTCATCATTAACATATTTTATTCCCCATGGAGAGTTCTTTACAATGAGCCATGTCTCAATTTTTTCTGTTCAGCACTTTTGGAGATTTCGTGGTGCAAAGTTTTGCCGTTTTTCCAAGATGGCGGCCGACCACGTGACTGATGACGTCAGCATTAACATATTTTATTCCCCATGGAGAGTTCTTTACAATGAGCCATGTCTCAATTTTTTCTATTCAGCACCTTCGGAGATATGGAGGTGCAAAGTTTTTCGGATTTTCCAAGATGGCGGCAGAACCACGTGACTGATGACGTCATCATTAACATATTTTATTCCCCCTGGAGAGTTCTTTCCAATGAGCCATGTCTCACTTTTTTCTGTTCAGCACTTTTGGAGCTATAGTGGTGCAAATTTTGCCGTTTTTCCAAGATGGCGGCCGACCACGTGACATATGACGTCATCAGTAACATATTTTATTCCCCATGGAGAGTTCTTTACAATGAGCCATGTCTCAATTTTTTCTGTACAGTACTTTCGGAGATATAGAGGTGCCAATTTTTTCGGTTTTTCCAAGATGGCGGCCGAACCACGTCACCGATGACGTCATCAATTCGGCACAGTTTTTCCAGGGCAAGACCAATATGTGTGCAAAGTTTGGCGATTCTCCGTGCAACGGTGTAGACACAGTGCTGCAAACAGACAGACAGACAGACAGACAAACAGACAAACAGATGAAAAATCGGTCAGAGACCGAGGACTTGCCGGAATGTACTTTTTTATCGGCCATTTAGGACAAATATGGCGGCCGAACCACGTGACCGATGACGTCATCATTAACATATTTTATTCCCCATGGAGAGTTCTTTACAATGAGCCATACCTCAATTTTTTCTGTTCAAGACTTTTGGAGATGTGGAGGTGCAGAGTTTTTCCGTTTTTCCAAGATGGCGGCCGACCACGTGACTGATGACGTCATCATTAACATATTTTATTCCCCATGGAGAGTTCTTTACAATGAGCCATGTCTCAATTTTTTCTGTTCAGCACTTTTGGAGATATAGTGGTGAAATTTTTTGCCGTTTTTCCAAGATGGCGGCCGACCACGTGACATATGACGTCATCATTAACATATTTTATTCCCCATGGAGAGTTCTTTACAATGAGCCAAGTCTCAATTTTTTCTGTTCAGCACTTTTGGAGATATAGTGGCGCAACGTTTTTCGGTTTTTCCAAGATGGCGCCAGAACCACGTGACTGATGACGTCATCATTTACGTATTTTATTCCCCATGGAGAGTTCTTTACAACGAGCCATGTCTCAATTTTTTCTGTTCAGTACTTTCGGAGATATAGAGGTGCAAAGTTTTTCGGTTTTTCAAAGATGGCGGCCGAACCACGTCACCGATGACGTCATCAATTGGGCACAGTCTATTCCAGGGCAAGTCCAATATGTGTGCAAAGTTTGGCGATTCTACGTGCAACGGTGTAGACGCAGTGCTGCAAACAGACAGACAGACAGACAGACAAACAGATGAAAAATCGGTCAGAGACCGAGGACTTGCCGGAATGTACTTTTTTATCGGCCATTTAGGACAAATATGGCGGCCGAACCACGTGACTGATGACGTCATCATTAACATATTTTATTCCCCATGGAGAGTTCTTTACAATGAGCCATGCCTCAATTTTTTCTATTCAGGACTTTTGGAGATGTGGAGGTGCAGAGTTTTTCGGTTTTTCCAAGATGGCGGCCGAACCACGTGACCGATGACATCATCATTAACATATTTTATTCCCCGTGGAGAGTTCTTTACAATGAGCCATGTCTCAATTTTTTCTATTCAGCACTTTCGGAGATGTTGAGGTGCTAGGTTTTTCGGTTTTTCCAAGATGGCGGCCGACCACGTGACTGATGACGTCATCATTAACATATTTTATTCCCCATGGAGAGTTCTTGACAATGAGCCATGTCTCAATTCTTTCTGTTCAGCACTTTTGGAGATATAGTGGCGCAACGTTTTGCCGTTTTTCCAAGATGGCGACCGAACCACGTGACTGATGACGTCATCATTTACATATTTTATTCCCCATGGAGAGTTCTTTACAATGAGCCATGTCTCAATTTTTTCTGTTCAGTACTTTTGGAGATATAGAGGTGCAAAGTTTTTCGGTTTTTCCAAGATGGCGGCCGAACCACGTCACCGATGACGTCATCAATTGGGCACAGTCTATTCCAGGGCAAGACGAATATGTGTGCAAAGTTTGGCGATTCTACGTGCAACGGTGTAGATGCAGTGCTGCAAACAGACAGACAGACAGACAAACAGACAGATGAAAAATCGGTCAGAGACCGAGGACTTGCCGGAATGTACTTTTTTATCGGCCATTTAGGACAAATATGGCGGCTGAAACACCTGACCGATGACATCATTAACATATTTTATTCCCCACGGTGAGTTCTTTACAATGAGCCATGTCTCAATTTTTTCTGTTCAGCACTTTTGGAGATAGAGGTGCAACGTTTTTCGGATTTTCCAAGATGGTGGCCGACCACGTGACATATGACGTCATCATTAACATATTTTGTTCCCCATGGAGTTCTTTACAATGAGCCATGTCTCAATTTTTTCTATTCAGCACTTTCAGAGATATGGAGGTGCAAAGTTTTTCGTTTTTTCCAAGATGGCGGCCGAACCACGTGACTGATGACATCATCATTAACATGTTTTATTCCCCATGGAGAGTTCTTTCCAATGAGCCATGTCTCAATTTTTTCTATTCAGCACTTCCGGAGATATGGAGGTGCAAAGTTTTTCGGTTTTTCCAAGATGGCGGCCGAAACACGTGACCGATGACGTTATCATTTACATATTTTATTCCCCGTGGAGAGTTCTTTACAATGAGCCATGTCTCAATTTTTTCTGTTCAGTACTTTCGGAGATATAGAGGTGCAAAGTTTTTCGGTTTTTCCAAGATGGCGGCCGAACCACGTCACCGATGACGTCATCAATTGGGCACAGTTTATTCCAGGCCAAGACGAATATGTGTGCAAAGTTTGGCGATTCTCCGTGCAACGGTGTAGACGCAGTGCTGCAAACAGACAGACAGACAAACAGACAAACAGACAGATGAAAAATCGGTCAGAGAACGAGGACTTGCCGGAATTTACTTTTTATCGGCCATTTAGGACAAATATGGCGGCCGAAACACGTGAACGATGACGTCATCATTAACATATTTTATTCCCCATGGAGAGTTCTTTACAATGAGTCATGTCTCAATTTTTTCTATTCAGCACTTTCAGAGATATGGAGGTACTAGGTTTTACGGTTTTTCCAAGATGGCGGCCGAACCACGTGACCTATGACGTCATTATTAACATATTTTATTCCCCATGGAGAGTTCTTTACAATGAGCCATGTCTCAATTTTTTCTATTCAGCACCTTCGGAGATATGGAGGTGCAAAGTTTTTCGAATTTTCCAAGATGGCAGCAGAACGACGTGACTGATGACGTCATCATTAACATATTTTATTCCCCCTGGAGAGTTCTTTCCAATGAGCCATGTCTCAATTTTTTCTATTCAGCACTTTCGGAGATATGGAGGTGAAAATTTTTTCCGTTTTTCCAAGATGGCGGCCAACCACTTGACTGATGACGTCATCATTAACATATTTTATTCCACATGGAGAGTTCTTCACAATGAGCCATGTCTCAATTTTGTCTGTTGAGCACTTTTGGAGATATAGTGGTGCAAAGTTTTGCCGTTTTTCCAAGATGGCGGCCGACCACGTGACATATGACATCATCATTAACATATTTTATTCCCCATGGAGAGTTCTTTACAATGAGCCATGTCTCAATTTTTTCTGTTCAGCACTTTTGGAGATATAGTGGTGCAAAGTTTTGCCGTTTTTCCAAGATGGCGGCCGACCACGTGACTGATGACGTCATCATTAACATATTTTATTCCCCATAGAGTTCTTTACAATGAGCCATGTCTCAATTTTTTCTGTTCAGTTCTTTCGGAGATGTAGCGGTGCAAATTTTTTCGGTTTTTCCAAGATGGCGGCCGAACCACGTGACTGATGACGTCATCATTAACATATTGTATTCCCCATGGAGAGTTCTTTACAATGAGCCATGTCTCAATTTTTCCTGTTCAGTACTTTCGGAGATATGGAGGTGCAAGGTTTTTCGGTTTTTCCAAGATGGCGGCCGAACCACGTGACCGATGACGTCATCAATTGGGCACAGTCTATTCCAGGGCAAGACCAATATGTGTGCAAAGTTTGGCGATTCTCCGTGCAACGGTGTAGACGCAGTGCTGCAAACAGACAGACAGACAAACAGACAAACAGACAGATGAAAAATCGGTCAGAGACCGAGGACTTGCCGGAATTTACTTTTTTATCGGCCATTTAGGACAAATATGGCAGCTGAACCACCTGACCGATGACATCATCATTAGCATATTTTATTCCCCACGGAGAGTTCTTTACAATGAGCCATGTCTCAATTTTTTCTGTTCAGCACTTTCAGAGATAGAGGTGCAACGTTTTTCGGATTTTCCAAGATGGCGGCCGAACCACGTGACCGATGACGTCAACATTAACATATTTTATTCCCCATGGAGAGTTCTTTCCAATGAGCCATGTCTCAATTTTTTCTATTCAGCACCTTCGGAGATATGGAGGTGCAAAGTTTTTCGGATTTTCCAAGATGGCGGCCGAACCACGTGACCGATGACGTCATCATTAACATGTTTTATTCCCCATGGAGAGTTCTTTACAATGAGACATGTCTCAATTTTTTCTGTTCAGTACTTTTGGAGATATAGTGGAGCAAAGTTTTGCCGTTTTTCCAAGATGGCGGCCGACCACGTGACATATGACGTCATCATTAACATATTTTATTCCCCATGGAGAGTTCTTTACAATGAGCCATGTCTCAATTTTTTCTGTTCAGCACTTTTGGAGATATAGTGGTGCAAATTTTTGCCTTTTTTCCAAGATGGCGGCCGACCACGTGACATATGACGTCATCATTAACATATTTTATTCCCCATGGAGAGTTCTTTACAATGAGCCATGTCTCAATTTTTTCAGTACAGTACTTTCGGAGATATAGAGGTGCAAATTTTTTCGGTTTTTCCAAGATGGCGGCCGAACCACGTCACCGATGACGTCATCAATTGGGCACAGTCTATTCCAGGGCAAGACCAATATGTGTGCAAAGTTTGGCGATTCTCCGTGCAACGGTGTAGACGCAGTGCTGCAAACAGACAGACAAACAGACAGACAAACAGACAAACAGACAAACAGACAAACAAACGAACAGATCAACATACTTGCCGGAAATTGTTCCGGCAAGTAATGAAAAATCGGTCAGAGACCGAGGACTTGCCGGAATTTACTTTTTTATCGGCCATTTAGGACAAATATGGCAGCTGAACCACCTGACCGATGACATCATCATTAGCATATTTTATTCCCCACGGAGAGTTCTTTACAATGAGCCATGTCTCAATTTTTTCTGTTCAGCACTTTCAGAGATAGAGGTGCAACGTTTTTCGGATTTTCCAAGATGGCGGCCGAACCACGTGACCGATGACGTCAACATTAACATATTTTATTCCCCATGGAGAGTTCTTTCCAATGAGCCATGTCTCAATTTTTTCTATTCAGCACCTTCGGAGATATGGAGGTGCAAAGTTTTTCGGATTTTCCAAGATGGCGGCCGAACCACGTGACCGATGACGTCATCATTAACATGTTTTATTCCCCATGGAGAGTTCTTTACAATGAGACATGTCTCAATTTTTTCTGTTCAGTACTTTTGGAGATATAGTGGAGCAAAGTTTTGCCGTTTTTCCAAGATGGCGGCCGACCACGTGACATATGACGTCATCATTAACATATTTTATTCCCCATGGAGAGTTCTTTACAATGAGCCATGTCTCAATTTTTTCAATTCAGCACTTTCGGAGATATGGAGGTGCTACGTTTTTCCAAGATGCCGGCTAAACCACGTGACCGATGACGTCATTATTAACATATTTTATTCCCCATGGAGAGTTCTTTACAATGAGCCATGTCTCAATTTTTTCTGTTCAGCACTTTTGGAGATATGGTGGTGCAAAGTTTTGCCGTTTTTCCAAGATGGCGGCCGAACCACGTGACCGATGGCATCATCATTAACATATTTTATTCCCCATGGAGAGTTCTTTACAATGAGCCATGTCTCAATTTTTTCTATTCAGCACATTCAGAGATATGGAGGTGCAAAATTTTTCGGTTTTTCCAAGATGGCGGCCGAACCACGTGACATATGACGTCATCATTAACAAATTTTATTCCCCATGGAGAGTTCTTTACAATGAGCCATGTCTCAATTTTTTCTGTTCAGCACTTTTGGAGATATAGTGGTGCAAAGTTTTGCCGTTTTTCCAAGATGGCGGTCGAACCACGTGACCGATGACGTCATCATTAACATATTTTATTCCCCATGGAGAATTATTTACAATGAGCCATGTCTCGATTTTGTCTGTTAATTACTTTTGGAGATATAGAGGTGCAACGTTTTTCGGTTTTTCCAAGATGGCGGCCGAACCACGTGACCGATGACGTCATCATTTGGGCACAATATATTAGAGGGCAAGACAAATACGTGTGCAAAGTTTGGCGATTCTACGTGCAACGGTGTAGACGTAGTGCTGCAAACAGACAAACAGACAGATGAAAAATCGGTCAGAGACCGAGGACTTGCCGGAATGTACTTTTTTATCGGCCATTTAGGACAAATAGGGCGGCCGAACCACGTGACCGATGACGTCATAATTAACATATTTTATTCCCCATGGAGAGTTCTTTACAATGAGCCATACCTCAATTTTTTCTATTCAGGACTTTTGGAGATGTGGAGGTGCAGAGTTTTTCGGTTTTTCCAAGATGGCGGCCGAACCACGTGACCGATGACATCATCATTAACATATTTTGTTCCCCATGGAGAGTTCTTTACAATGAGCCATGTCTCAATTTTTTCTATTCAGCACTTTCGGAGATATGGAGGTGCTAAGTTTTTCGGTTTTTCCAAGATGGCGGCCGACCACGTGACTGATGACGTCATCATTAACATATTTTATGCCCCATGGAGAGTTCTTTACAATGAGCCATGTCTCAATTTTTTCTGTTCAGCACTTTTGCAGATATAGTGGTGCAAATTTTTGCCGTTTTTCCAAGATGGCGGCCGACCACGTGACATATTACGTCATCATTAACATATTTTATTCCCCATGGAGAGTTCTTTACAATGAGCCATGTCTCAGTTTTTTCTGTTCAGTACTTTCGGAGATATAGAGGTGCAAATTTATTCGGTTTTTCCAAGATGGCGGCCGAACCACGTCACCGATGACGTCATCATTGAGGCACAGTATATTAGAGGGCAAGACCATTATGTGTGCAAAGTTTGGCGATTCTCCGTGCAACGGTGTAGACGCAGTGCTGCAAACAGACAAACAGACAGACAAACAGACAAACAGACAAACAGACAAATGAAAAATCGGTCAGAGACCGAGGACTTGCCGGAATTTACTTTATTATCGGCCATTTAGGACAAATATGGCGGCCGAACCACGTGACCGATGATGTCATCATTAACATATTTTATTCCCCGTGGAGAGTTCTTTACAATGAGCCATGTCTCAATGTTTTCTATTCAGCACTTCCGAACATATGGAGGTGCAAAATTTTTCGGTTTTTCCAAGATGGCGGCCGAACCACGTGACTGATGACGTCATCATTAACATATTTTATTCCCCATGGAGAGTTCTTTACAATGAGCCATGTCTCAATTTTCTCTGTTCAGCACTTTTGGAGATATAGTGGTGCAAAGTTTTGCCGTTTTTCCAAGATGGCAGCCGACCACGTGACATATGACGTCATCATTAACATATTTTATTCCCCATGGAGAGTTCTTTACAATGAGCCATGTCTCAATTTTTTCCATTCAGTGCTTTTGGAGATATGGAGGTGCAAAAATTTTCGGTTTTTCCAAGATGGCAGCCGAACCACGGGACTGATGACGTCATCATTAACATATTTTATTCTCCATGGAGAGTTCTTTACAATGAGCCATGTCTCAATTTTTTCTGTTCAGCACTTTCGGAGATATAGAGGTGCAAAATTTTTCCAAGATGGCGGCCGAACCACGTGACCAATGACGTCATCAATTGGGCACAGTCTATTCCAGGGCAAGACCAATATGTGTGCAAAGTTTGGCGATTCTACGTGCAACGGTGTAGACGCAGTGCTGCAAACAGACAGACAGACAAACAGACAGACAAACAAACGAACAGATCAACATACTTGCCGGAAATTGTTCCGGCAAGTAATGAAAAATCGGTCAGAGACCGAGGACTTGCCGGAATTGACTTTTTTATCGGCCATTTAGGACAAATATGGTGGCTGAACCACGTGACCGATGACGTCATCATTAACATATTTTATTCCCCGTGGAGAGTTCTTCACAATGAGCCATGTCTCAATTTTTTCTGTTCAGCACTTTCGGAGATATCGAGGTGCAAAGTTTTTCCAAGATGGCGGCCGAACCACGTGACCGATGACGTCATCATTAACATATTTTATTCCCCATGGAGAGTTCTTTACAATGAGCCATGTCTCAATTTTTTCTATTCAGGACTTTTGGAGATGTGGAGGTGCAGAATTTTTCGGTTTTTCCAAGATGGCGGCCGAACCACGTGACCGATGACATCATCATTAACATATTTTATTCCCCATGGAGAGTTCTTTACAATGAGCCATGTCTCAATTTTTTCTATTCAGCACTTTCGGAGATATGGAGGTGCTAAGTTTTTCGGTTTTTCCAAGATGGCGGCCGACCACGTGACTGATGACGTCATCATTAACATATTTTATTCCCCATGGAGAGTTCTTTACAATGAGCCATGTCTCAATTTTTTCTGTTCAGCACTTTTGGAGATATAGTGGTGCAAATTTTTGCCTTTTTTCCAAGATGGCGGCCGACCACGTGACATATGACGTCATCATTAACATATTTTATTCCCCATGGAGAGTTCTTTACAATGAGCCATGTCTCAATTTTTTCAGTACAGTACTTTCGGAGATATAGAGGTGCAAATTTTTTCGGCTTTTCCAAGATGGCGGCCGAACCACGTCACCGATGACGTCATCAATTGGGCACAGTCTATTCCAGGGCAAGACCAATATGTGTGCAAAGTTTGGCGATTCTCCGTGCAACGGTGTAGACGCAGTGCT
The DNA here is from genome assembly GCF_964187855.1 of Myxine glutinosa. Lineage (NCBI taxonomy): Eukaryota > Metazoa > Chordata > Myxini > Myxiniformes > Myxinidae > Myxine > Myxine glutinosa. The sequence goes on along the minus strand of NW_027618086.1, from coordinate 38,850 downwards.
GCAAACAGACAGACAAACAGACAGATGAAAAATCGGTCAGAGACCGAGGACTTGCCGGAATTTACTTTTTTATCGGCCATTTAGGACAAATATGGCAGCTGAACCACCTGACCGATGACATCATCATTAGCATATTTTATTCCCCACGGAGAGTTCTTTACAATGAGCCATGTCTCAATTTTTTCTGTTCAGCACTTTCAGAGATAGAGGTGCAACGTTTTTCGGATTTTCCAAGATGGCGGCCGAACCACGTGACCGATGACGTCAACATTAACATATTTTATTCCCCATGGAGAGTTCTTTCCAATGAGCCATGTCTCAATTTTTTCTATTCAGCACCTTCGGAGATATGGAGGTGCAAAGTTTTTCGGATTTTCCAAGATGGCGGCCGAACCACGTGACCGATGACGTCATCATTAACATGTTTTATTCCCCATGGAGAGTTCTTTACAATGAGACATGTCTCAATTTTTTCTGTTCAGTACTTTTGGAGATATAGTGGAGCAAAGTTTTGCCGTTTTTCAAAGATGGCGGCCGACCACGTGACATATGACGTCATCATTAACATATTTTATTCCCCATGGAGAGTTCTTTACAATGAGCCATGTCTCAATTTTTTCAATTCAGCACTTTCGGAGATATGGAGGTGCTACGTTTTTCCAAGATGCCGGCTAAACCACGTGACCGATGACGTCATTATTAACATATTTTATTCCCCATGGAGAGTTCTTTACAATGAGCCATGTCTCAATTTTTTCTGTTCAGCACTTTTGGAGATATGGTGGTGCAAAGTTTTGCCGTTTTTCCAAGATGGCGGCCGAACCACGTGACCGATGGCATCATCATTAACATATTTTATTCCCCATGGAGAGTTCTTTACAATGAGCCATGTCTCAATTTTTTCTATTCAGCACATTCAGAGATATGGAGGTGCAAAATTTTTCGGTTTTTCCAAGATGGCGGCCGAACCACGTGACATATGACGTCATCATTAACAAATTTTATTCCCCATGGAGAGTTCTTTACAATGAGCCATGTCTCAATTTTTTCTGTTCAGCACTTTTGGAGATATAGTGGTGCAAAGTTTTTTGGTTTTTCCAAGATGGCGGCCGACCACGTGACATATGACATCATCATTACCATATTTTATTCTGCATGGAGAGTTCTTTACAATGAGCCATGTCTCAATTTTTTCTGTTCAGCACTTTTGGAGATTTCGTGGTGCAAAGTTTTGCCGTTTTTCCAAGATGGCGGCCAACCACGTGACTGATGATGTCATCATTAACATATTTTATTCCCCATGGAGAGTTCTTTACAATGAGCCATGTCTCAATTTTTTCTGTACAGTACTTTCGGAGATATAGAAGTGCAAAGTTTTTCGGTTTTTCCAAGATGGCGGCCGAACCACGTCACCGATGACGTCATCAATTGGGCACAGTCTATTCCAGGGCAAGACCAATATGTGTGCAAAGTTTGGCGATTCTCCGTGCAACGGTGTAGACGCAGTGCTGCAAACAGACAGACAAACAGACAGACAGACAAACAAACGAACAGATCAACATACTTGCCGGAATCTTTTCCGGCAAGTAACAAACGAAAAGATCAACATACTTGCCGGAAAATTTTTCCGGCAAGTAACAAATGAAAAATCGGTCAGAGACCGAGGACTTGCCGGAATTTACTTTTTTATCGGCCATTTAGGACAAATATGGCAGCTGAACCACCTGACCGATGACATCATCATTAGCATATTTTATTCCCCACGGAGAGTTCTTTACAATGAGCCATGTCTCAATTTTTTCTGTTCAGCACTTTCAGAGATAGAGGTGCAACGTTTTTCGGATTTTCCAAGATGGCGGCCGAACCACGTGACCGATGACGTCAACATTAACATATTTTATTCCCCATGGAGAGTTCTTTCCAATGAGCCATGTCTCAATTTTTTCTATTCAGCACCTTCGGAGATATGGAGGTGCAAAGTTTTTCGGATTTTCCAAGATGGCGGCCGAACCACGTGACCGATGACGTCATCATTAACATGTTTTATTCCCCATGGAGAGTTCTTTACAATGAGACATGTCTCAATTTTTTCTGTTCAGTACTTTTGGAGATATAGTGGAGCAAAGTTTTGCCGTTTTTCCAAGATGGCGGCCGACCACGTGACATATGACGTCATCATTAACATATTTTATTCCCCATGGAGAGTTCTTTACAATGAGCCATGTCTCAATTTTTTCAATTCAGCACTTTCGGAGATATGGAGGTGCTACGTTTTTCCAAGATGCCGGCTAAACCACGTGACCGATGACGTCATTATTAACATATTTTATTCCCCATGGAGAGTTCTTTACAATGAGCCATGTCTCAATTTTTTCTGTTCAGCACTTTTGGAGATATGGTGGTGCAAAGTTTTGCCGTTTTTCCAAGATGGCGGCCGAACCACGTGACCGATGGCATCATCATTAACATATTTTATTCCCCATGGAGAGTTCTTTACAATGAGCCATGTCTCAATTTTTTCTATTCAGCACATTCAGAGATATGGAGGTGCAAAATTTTTCGGTTTTTCCAAGATGGCGGCCGAACCACGTGACATATGACGTCATCATTAACAAATTTTATTCCCCATGGAGAGTTCTTTACAATGAGCCATGTCTCAATTTTTTCTGTTCAGCACTTTTGGAGATATAGTGGTGCAAAGTTTTTTGGTTTTTCCAAGATGGCGGCCGACCACGTGACATATGACATCATCATTACCATATTTTATTCTGCATGGAGAGTTCTTTACAATGAGCCATGTCTCAATTTTTTCTGTTCAGCACTTTTGGAGATTTCGTGGTGCAAAGTTTTGCCGTTTTTCCAAGATGGCGGCCAACCACGTGACTGATGATGTCATCATTAACATATTTTATTCCCCATGGAGAGTTCTTTACAATGAGCCATGTCTCAATTTTTTCTGTTCAGTACTTTCGGAGATATAGAAGTGCAAAGTTTTTCGGTTTTTCCAAGATGGCGGCCGAACCACGTCACCGATGACGTCATCAATTGGGCACAGTCTATTCCAGGGCAAGACCAATATGTGTGCAAAGTTTGGCGATTCTCCGTGCAACGGTGTAGACGCAGTGCTGCAAACAGACAGACAAACAGACAGACAGACAAACAAACGAACAGATCAACATACTTGCCGGAATCTTTTCCGGCAAGTAACAAACGAACAGATCAACATACTTGCCGGAATCTTTTCCGGCAAGTAATGAAAAATCGGTCAGAGACCGAGGACTTGCCGGAATTTACCTTTTTATCGGCCATTTAGGACAAATATGGCGGCCGAACCACATGGATGATGACGTCATCATTAACATATTTTATTCCCCATGGAGAGTTCTTTACAATGAGCCATGTCTCAATTTTTTCTATACAGGGCTTTTGGAGATGTGGAGGTGCAGAGTTTTTCGGTTTTTCCAAGATGGCGGCCGACCACGTGACTGATGACGTCATCATTAACATATTTTATTCCCCATGGAGAGTTCTTTACAATGAGCCATGTCTCAATTTTTTCTGTTCAGCACTTTTGGAGATATAGTGGTGCAAAGTTTTGCCGTTTTTCCAAGATGGCGGCCGACCACGTGACATATGACGTCATCATTAACATATTTTATTCCCCATGGAGAGTTCTTTACAATGAGCCATGTCTCAATTTTTTCTGTTCAGCACTTTTGGAGATATAGTGGCGCAACGTTTTGCCGTTTTTCCAAGATGGCGACCGAACCACGTGACTGATGACGTCATCATTAACATATTTTATTCCCCATGGAGAGTTCTTTACAATGAGCCATGTCTCAATTTTTTCTGTTCAGCACTTTTGGAGATATAGTGGTGCAAAGTTTTGCCGTTTTTCCAAGATGGCGGCCGACCACGTGACATATGACGTCATCATTAACATATTTTATTCCCCATGGAGAGTTCTTTACAATGAGCCATGTCTCAATTTTTTCTGTTCAGTACTTTCGGAGATATAGAGGTGCAAATTTTTTCGGTTTTTCCAAGATGGCGGCCGAACCACGTCACCGATGACGTCATCAATTGGGCACAGTCTATTCCAGGGCAAGACCAATATGTGTGCAAAGTTTGGCGATTCTACGTGCAACGGTGTAGACGCAGTGCTGCAAACAGACAGACAGACAGACAAACAGACAGACAGACAGACAGACAAACAAACGAACAGATCAACATACTTGCCGGAAAATTTTTCCGGCAAGTAACGAACAGATCAACATACTTGCCGGAAAATTTTTCCGGCAAGTAACAAACGAACAGATCAACATACTTGCCGGAAAATTTTTCCGGCAAGTAACAAACGAACAGATCAACATACTTGCCGGAATCTTTTCCGGCAAGTAACAAACGAACAGATCAACATACTTGCCGGAAAAATTTTTCCGGCAAGTAAAGACAGACAGCACACTCCCTGCTCTGGTCTCACAATCAGCCAAGACCTTTCCTGGGTAAAACGAATTTCAAAGTTGGCCTCCAAAGCCAATCGCTGGCCAAGTGGGCATCCTCAGTCGTACAAAGTCCTTCCTTGGCACACCTGAACTCTTATCCACATAAAAGGCCTTCATCCGCAGATTGAAGGAATATTGCTGACCCCTCTGGGCTGGTGACCCATGCTTCCCACCTTGCTTTTGGAAACCAATGCCTTCAAAAATCATTGGAATCTCCCATGGTGAAGCTGCGTTTATGGGCCTGGTGCTGATGATGGCTTTCCGGTGGCATGATCTGATGATCACATCCTGGTTGTGGCTTCCTCCTGGTAGTTGACTGATGTGCAGTAACTCCATCAGGCGTTGGTCCTGGTCACACTGAGGTGTATTTTTGCGCGATCGAGTAAGCTGTGAGCACGACTTATTTTGCGTGGTAGGTGGGATGGCCATTCCAGTAGTCCAATACCTTGTTAGTGTGAGTGGGCTTATGGTACCATCGTGTAATATACTGAACTAACGCCTTCACGTCGACGTTTCAGTATCGGAGCCGGGCCGAGTGAAGGAGACAGAAACTGTCGACTGACGCCATTACAGGACTGCTTTATTATGCGCATGCGCCACCCCTCACTCCGTCATCACGTCATTCAACACAATACTGTTACTGCACATAGTGAGTGTAGTCGGCCATTCTGGTCCGAAACTGCGGGCTGTGCCATCTGCAAGCATTAGTTCGTGTACATGAAAGATTGTACAGTCCTTCATGAGAGGAGGCGATCAGTTATTGCTCAAACTCTGAACAAATTTAAAAATACTCATAACTTATGGTTCGTGAAGACTTTGTCAAAAAACATTCTCGGCCAACCCCACAAAGTGGGAATATTTGTGGCCATCAACATCTCATCATACATACTGTACAATGCGTACACATTCTGGCTCCTGAAAAATATTAAACCTCCCAAATGTAAAAGTATTGCCAGCTGCTACACTGCTAATCACAGAATCAGTCAGCCTACTTGGCCTTTCCAAGCCTTTTATTGGCAAATCACCAGGGAAAGGCATCAATCCATGGATGTATTTCTTGGCTTCCTGGTCGTCATCAGCACACAGTGGACACCCCCAGCCGCTGAACAAATCTGCATTTAACAAACTATTACTTCAACTTAAAAGCACTTTGTCATTCAAATTCAAAGTACATTTTGAAGACTGAACAACGCGTCTACCATCATGAAATAAAGGTACCTTTTGAGGAAAGAAAGGTACGTTTCGATTATCGATGAGTGTCACCGCCCAAAGACAACTTTCATACCATCAAGAGGACTGTTCAGTTTGTATACATTTAAATACTGAACAACGCGTTATCTATATATCTATCTATAATTCCAGTAATCTCTGTGTGTATGTTTGTATGTTTGTATGTTTGTCTGTGACCGCTGTTTCTCGACAACCACGGGTCCGATATACTTGAAACTTGCCAGGTATATTGCTGGGGACCTGAGGATGTGCCTTTTCAAGGTTTCATATTAATCGGACAAGTAGTTACCGAGCTATGGCGATTTCTTTACCAAACTCCGCAAGCCGTTCGCTTTGGACCAAACCATTTCATGTAAATAGAGGGGGGGGATTGTCACCGTACTCGCAAGCCGTTCGCTTTGGACCAAACCATTTCATGTAAATAGAGGGGGGGGGATTGTCACCGTACTCGCAAGCCGTTCGCTTTGGACCAAACCATTTCATGTAAATAGAGGGGGGGGATATAATTTTAGATATATATATAGTACGGGCATGCCCTAGTATATATAAACGCGAGTTGTGTGTATGTGTGTGTGTGTGTGTGTGTGTGTGTGTGTGTGTGTCCAGTTTTTGTGTGTCCGCGTTTTATTCAGAGATGGCTGAACGGATCTTCATCAAACTTTCAGAGGTTTGTCAGTGAGTGTCTGTGAGTGTTCTAGGCAAAAACTTTTTTTTTTAAATCGTTTTTTGGAGTTAAAAAAAAATCGGAGTAAAAAAAAATAGTGCCGAAGCCTTTTAAAATTAATGATAGTTATATACAAGTACACATTCACATAAATAAATACAAAACAATCACCAGACATTTGAATACAAATAAATCAAACTATTCCGGAAGTGTACGAATTTGGTAGTACGGCTTCTTCTTCTTCTTCCTGATCGGCATCACACTTAACTCAGAAACGTGATGAACGCCACATTCACCCACCAGCATATATATGAACCCCCTTCCTCTCCTGCCTCCCTTCCCCTTCCCTTCCCCCCTCCCACCTTCTCCCCCGCCCGGCAACGCCGGGTACTTCTGCTAGTCTCTCATGAAATAAAGGTGTGCACTGTGCAGAGTAAAGAAAATAGTCATGATTAATATTTGAAGTCTATAATAAATAAAAAGAACTCCAATCCGTCCTTTTGGTGTCCACCCAAGTTTTTAAGGCTGAATTGTGTCCAAGTTCAGGATTTATAAACAAACTGCATTTCACATGTGCATGAACATGTAATTCACATATTTTGTGAAGTAAATGAACATACATGGCAAGTTAGAGGTGACAAAAGTCGGGTTTCTTGGTAGAAATATTACTTGGTAGAAATTGAAAGCGGGTTTATATTATTTATTTATTTACTTTTACCAAATGTGGTAAAGACGCTTTTTGAGAGATTGTCAATGACACAAAATAAGTATTTATTTTCTTTGTTTGTTTAAAGTCTTATGATTATGTTAGTATGATTCTACATGCTGCACTGTCTTCTAGCAACCATTGAAATTGGTTTAAAATACCCTTAGTCAGTGCAGTATACTGTTTATTCTACCAGGTGAGTACCAGGGGTATTGTCCCTATGTTTTAAGCGAGAGGAGGGAAAGGGGTGGGGGAAGAGGACATTGTTGGGGTTTAGAGGTAGGGGAGCGCAAGAAAAGGGCACAGAGTTGGGAGGGGGAGGTTGAGACTTTTGTCAGGGGGAGGCGTTGAGGATTTTAGGGCTGTTTTAGGAGTTGTGGTCGGGGGAGGGTGGGGTTGAGGAGTTTCCGGGGTGGATGGGGGTGGGGGTTGAGGAATTGTGTGGGAGGGAGGTGGGGGGGAGTGTTGAAGAGTTGTGGTAGGGAGGGTTTTGAAGGCCTGGAGTGGGGTGGGGAAAAAAGCCTTCAGACTGGGAGGGGTAGGTTGAGGACTTGAGGTTTGGGAGGGGCAAGTCATCATTTTTAATGACGGCAATACATTGCACATGTAAACCTTAACCGGTGGAGTATGCAGAGAGGTAACAGGTAGAAAGAGGTCGGGTTTGACATGAAAGGATGGATGGAGAGAATACCGATAGAGAGATTCTTCCCTCCATGGAGATACAGAGAAAAACAAATTATGATCTAGAAGTATTTTTCACCAGAAATGAGGCATCAGGTCACACTTTGCTAACTGGCAGGTTATATACAGTATGACAATACAGGTGATTGCGAGCCCTGAATTATCTTGAGTTACAGGTTGCTATGAGAGACTATATACACTGATTTACATTCGGAAATATGTAAATAGGCGAGAAAAAATACGTTTTTTGTATGCTTTTCAAAATGCATGGACGGCTTGCTTCTGCCACAGTGACGTCACATCAATACGTCCCCGAGCAGTTTGTGTGAGATTGCGCCCACCTGTGGCAAGGATGGATAAATGGGCAGAGAGGTGATCTGTATTTCCTACTAGGAAAATGTACAATAATGTACGCTGCTTTGAAATGCCACATACATTCCCGATATCAGTGCAGCACGAGAATCAAATCATATAATATAATATATACAGTAGCGTAACAACCCGATACATTGTATGTATTGTATGTATGTACATATATATATATATATATATATATATATATATATATATATATATATATATATATATTGTTACGGTCCGCGGTTAAGGATGGTATGTTTGCCGAGCGGAGGCTCCGCGACCGAACAGTTGTTCCCCGACTAAACCTGATTCACCCAAACGTTGGCCGTATCGCGCCACAGATATTCAATGGGGAAAAGACTAAGACGACGAATGCAAAGAGGAAGGAGAAGAAGATGTACAGAAGAGTAACGGGGTTTATTATTTACACACACATAAGCAAAAAGAGCAGTCACGGGTATTTACAGCGGACATGAAAAAGCAGGTAACACAGTGCAAATTACTAGCTTATACTGACTTAGTTTACTACCCAGGACAGCACGAACAGAACAAACTCACGTACGCAAATGGATGGAAGGGTAGGAATCGTTTGGAGGGATGAGCAGGTGGGATCACAGGGCACAGCGAGCAGGTCCACTCCGGGTGGGAAGCGAGGAGCCGGCAGCTCCTTGTATTCGGCTTCACAGCGCACGCCGGCAGGGTCACTCGGCTGGTTGAAACGGGGCTGGTTGAAGCGGCTTTGTCAAAGGCTTTTCGTATCTCGCACGCAACAACGGTGCAACTCTGAACTCTCTCCCGGTGGACTGCCGACCCTCTTATGCACCTGGACTCATCTGCCGTATCTCTGGTCTAGCTTGTCCCAGCGATCGTCGCACCCTTCTGTCCAAACCTTCAGCGCGGGTCTGACACGCCCCCCTCGGTTTTGGTACCGCCCTCCCCCCGTGCTCTGTTTCGTGACCTTGTATGGTAATCCCACGGGCTTGTCTCCTTAATTGGGCATGGCGCCGACGGCACGCCCCTCGTGGCGAGCCACGGGCTTGTTTCCTTATTTGGGCATGGGGCTGAACAGCCCCGCCCTTCGTGGCGCGCCCTGGGCTTGCCTCTCCCTGGCGACCCCGCCCCTCCTGTTCAAACAGAGCACGGAGCACATATTCACTATTGCAGCGAAATGAGAGGGCGTGCATCCCACGCTTGTGAACTGCTTTACCCACAGATGGAGTTTGGCTGGGAAATGGAATGATTGAAGGGGAGCTATTCTTAATTGATTCGGTGCAATGGAGTGTCATTCTAATGGAAGACAAGGCCTTACTCAAAAACACATAATAAGATATAAGCTACTGAACAAGGGTTTTATCGTGTCCTTCAATGTGGTGTTTCATGGAATAACTACTGGGACGCCCTTTTTACCTTTACACAACTCTGGAGGCAGGAGGGGCCATATTCAACCAATGTTACACAACAATTTAGCACCACAATACACACAATCAAAAAAATGCAATCCTCATATCCGCAACAAAATATATATATATATACTGTACTAGCTTGGCTCTCAATACTGAGGAACGGGCTTATTTTAGCTGAGGCTAATGACTGTACCTGAGTTGCTGTGTTGTCATGATTTTCACCAATCATAATACAAACAATTACTTTGCACAAATGTATTTGTTGTGTTTGTGATATTACATTTTATAAGCAATTTAGGTTGAATGTTTTTTTTTCAAGAAAGAACCCCTCAGCACATACATAGGGGAGGGGCAGGTGCAGACTGGAAGTTTGGGATGATTACACCTCACCACCACGTAATTCAAAACACCTCACCACCACATAATTCAAAACACCTCACCAACAAGTAATTCAAAACACCTCACCACCACGTAATTCAAAACACCTCACCAACAAGTAATTCAAAACACCTCACCACCACGTAATTCAAAACACCTCACCACCACGTAATTCAAAACACCTCACCACCACGTAATTCAAAACACCTCACCAACAAGTAATTCAAAACACCTCACCACCATGTAATTCAAAACACCTCACCAACAAGTAATTCAAAACACCTCACCACCACGTAATTCAAAACACCTCACCACCCTGTAATTCAAAACACCTCACCAACAAGTAATTCTAAACACCTCACCAACAAGTAATTCAAAACACCTCACCACCACGTAATTCAAAACACCTCACCAACAAGTAATTCAAAACACCTCACCAACAAGTAATTCAAAACACCTCACCAACAAGTAATTCAAAACACCTCACCACCACGTAATTCAAAACACCTCACCACCACATAATTCAAAACACCTCACCAACAAGTAATTCAAAACACCTCACCACCACGTAATTCAAAACACCTCACCAACAAGTAATTCAAAACACCTCACCACCACGTAATTCAAAACACCTCACCACCACGTAATTCAAAACACCTCACCACCACGTAATTCAAAACACCTCACCAACAAGTAATTCAAAACACCTCACCACCATGTAATTCAAAACACCTCACCAACAAGTAATTCAAAACACCTCACCACCACGTAATTCAAAACACCTCACCACCACGTAATTCAAAACACCTCACCAACAAGTAATTCAAAACACCTCACCACCATGTAATTCAAAACACCTCACCAACAAGTAATTCAAAACACCTCACCAACAAGTAATTCAAAACACCTCACCACCACGTAATTCAAAACACCTCACCAACAAGTAATTCAAAACACCTCACCAACAAGTAATTCAAAACACCTCACCAACAAGTAATTCAAAACACCTCACCACCACGTAATTCAAAACACCTCACCAACAAGTAATTCAAAACACCTCACCACCACGTAATTCAAAACACTTCACCACCACGTAATTCAAAATACCTCACCACCAAGTAATTCAAAACACCTCACCACCACGTAATTCAAAACACATCACCACCACGTAATTCAAAACACCTCACCACCAAGTAATTCAAAACACCTCACCAACAAGTAATTCAAAACACCTCACCACCACGTAATTCAAAACACCTCACCACCACGTAATTCAAAATACCTCACCACCAAGTAATTCAAAACACCTCACCACCAAGTAATTCAAAACACCTCACCACCAAGTAATTTAAAACACCTCACAGCCATAAAACACGTAATAAAAACACCTCACCACCACGTAATAAAAACACCTCACCCCCACGAAATTAAAAACACCTCACAGCCATAAAACACGTAATAAAAACACCTCACAGCCATAAAACACGTAATAAAAACACCTCACAGCCATAAAACACGTAATAAAAACACCTCACCACCACGAAAATAAAAACACCTCACAGCCATAAAACACGTAATAAAAACACGTCACAGCCATAAAACATGTAATAAAAACACCTCACCACCACGAAAATAAAAACACCTCACAGCCATAAAACATGTAATAAAAACACCTCAGCCATAAAACATGTAATAAAAACACCTCACAGCCATAAAACATGTAATAAAAACACCTCAGCCATAAAACACGTAATAAAAACACCTCACAGCCATAAAACATGTAATAAAAACACCTCACAGCCATAAAACACGCAATAAAAACACCTCACAGCCATAAAACACGTAATAAAAACACCTCACAGCCATAAAACACGTAATAAAAACACCTCACTACCACGAAAATAAAAACACCTCACAGCCATAAAACACGTAATAAAAACACCTCACCACCACAAAATTAAAAACACCTCACAGCCATAAACACGTAATAAAAACACTTCACAGCCACGAAATTAAAAACACCTCATCACCAACTAATCCAAAACACATCACCACCAAGTAATTCAAAACACCTCACCACCACATAATTCAAAACACCTCATCACCAACTAATTCAAAACACCTCACCACCACCTAATTAAAAACACCTCACCACCACGTAATTCAAAACACCTCACCACCACGTCATTTAAAAACACCTCACCACCAAGTAATTCAAAACACTTCACCACCACATAATTAAAAACACCTCACCACCACGTCATTTAAAAACACCTCACCCCCACATAATTCAAAATACCTCACCACCACGTGATTCAAAACCACCACAACGTTATTAAAAACACTTCACAACCACGGAAACAAAAGTTTGAGGGAGTCGTTATGTGACAACACAGACACTGCCCAGATGTGTCGATATATAGATAAACTAGTGGGGTCACCCGTGGGAATCCCACGGGCATGGACGTGTGTGACATTTCGACATATTGAGTTAGATGCTGCACCTGCACATGCAGTTTCACAATAACACACACACACACACACACACACACACACACACACACACACACACACACACACACACACACACACACACACACACACACACACACCTAGTTTTTTCATTTCTGTATCTCACAATTCGGTCTCTCTCTTATTCACACACCCACACAAACACACACACACACACACACACACACACACACACACACACACACACACACACACACACACACACACACACACACCGACACACATACACATATACACACATATACACATACACACACACACACATACACATCCACACACACACATCCACACACACACACACACACACACACACACACACACACACACACACACACACACACACACCGACACATGCATATACACATACACACATACACATATGGATACACACACATGCACACACATACACATATACACACACAGACACATACACATATACACATACACACACACACATGCATAGACATACACACATATACATACATACACACACACACGTACACACACATGTACACCCACACACATGCACACATATATATATATATATATATACACATACAGACACACATATATACACATACAGACACACACATATATACACATACACACATATATACACACGTGTACACACACATGTACACCGACACACATGCACACACATACATATATGCACATACACACATATACACACACATATATATACACATACACATGTACATCCACACACACACATACATACACATACACACACACAAACACACACACACACACACATACAGACACACACATATATACACATGCACAAAAACACACACACACATATCATATATACACACACATACACGCACACACACACGTACAGACAAATGTACATCGACACACATGCACACACATACATACATATGCACACACACATATATATATATACACACACACACACACACACACACACACACACACACACACACACACACATACACATATATGCACGCACACACACACACACATATATGCACGTGTGCGCACACGCACACACACACACACGTCCCACATGTATATATCCCACATCCCACATGTATATACATGTTTAAAGTGTACGTGCCCTTCCCCCCTCCCCCGCCCGGCAACGCTGAGTACTTCTGCTAGTAACTAATGAAATAAAAACGAAGAAATATCTCTGGGTAATTTCCTGAAACTCGGTGAAATTCGCTGAAATTCGCTCGGTGTATCGGTGAAATATTTTATTTGGGCGGTGTATAATTGCCTCGAACGAAATATCTCTAAGCAATTTCCCGTCTGTGTTTCATGTCCATGCACACGTGAAATGGAGTTTGTTTTTGCACACGTGAAATGAACATGTGAACCTTTACTTCCGGATAATAATGTTGAATGAAATAAAAACGAAGAAATATAGTGGGGTCACCCGTGGGAATCCCACGGGCATGGATGTGTGTGACATTTCGACATATTGAGTTAGATGCTGCACATTCATTTTTACAAAATGGTTACTGGCAAGTCATCAGATCCAGAAATGGTGTAATGAACACAATTTATTTATTTCACATAATATGTGACCCCTCACTCCTCTCCACCTGACACTCTCCTCTCTCCACCTGACACTCTCCTCTCTCCACCTAGCACTCCTCTCCTCTCCAATCCCTCACATTCCTCTCCTCTCCAATCCCTCACATTCCTCTCCTCTCCAACCCCTCACTCTCCTCTCCTCTCCAATTGCTCCTCACTCGCCTCTCCAATCGCTCCTCACTCGCCTCTCCAATCGCTCCTCACTCGCCTCTCCAATCGCTCCTCACTCGCCTCTCCAATCGCTCCTCACTCGCCTCTCCAATCGCTCCTCACTCGCCTCTCCAATCGCTCCTCACTCGCCTCTCCAATCGCTCCTCACTCGCCTCTCCAATCGCTCCTCACTCGCCTCTCCAATCGCTCCTCACTCGCCTCTCCAATCGCTCGTCACTCGCCTCTCCAATCGCTCCTCACTCGCCTCTCCAATCGCTCGTCACTCGCCTCTCCAATCGCTCGTCACTCGCCTCTCCAATCGCTCCTCACTCGCCTCTCCAATCGCTCCTCACTCGCCTCTCCAATCGCTCCTCACTCGCCCCTCCAATCGCTCCTCACTCGCCCCTCCAATCGCTCCTCACTCGCCTCTCCAATCGCTCCTCACTCGCCTCTCCAATCGCTCCTCACTCGCCTCTCCAATCGCTCCTCACTCGCCTCTCCAATCGGCTTTCCCCGTCTCGTTTCTCTCGTTTTTCTCCCGTCTCGTTCTTTTTCTTGCTCCAAATCGGCCCGTCTCGCCCGTCGGCCCGTCTCGCCCGTCGGCCCTTCGGCCCGTCGGCCCCTCGGCCCGTCTCGCCCGTCGGAATCGGAAATCGGCCCGTCTTGCTTTCTTGCTTGCGCGTAAATAAATTGTGTTCATTGCACCATTTCTGGATCTGATGACTTGCCAGTAACCATTTTGTAAAAATGAATGTGCAGCATCTAACTCAATATGTCGAAATGTCACACACATCCATGCCCGTGGGATTCCCACGGGTGACCCCGCAAGTTTGCATTGACGTTCGTCGATGGACTCGTTCGCCCGTCTCATTCGTTTTCTTGCTGCATCCTGTTCAAGTCTGCGTTCTTCATCGATCGTCTCATTCATTTTGGAAATATAAGTTTCCACGCAGCGCATGAATTGTCACGATCCTCAAGAGGAACTAGGAAGTGGCTCGTAATCATCAAATGATAAATGGCAAGTAAATTATATTGTGGAAAATTAAAGATTTCAAATAAACCTATTTAAAGTGTATGCGCACATAACTAATAAAAAAAACGAAGAAATATCTCTCGATAATTTCCTGAAACATATTTTACTTCCGGCTAATAATGTTGAATGAAATAAAAACGAAGAAATATATGTCGGCATCATTGTTGACGTTTTTGTGACGACTGTCATCAAACGAAAAAGTAATATATCTTAACGGAAAAGCAAAAGCGAATTTTTAATATATATTGACACGTTGCCGTCGGTGTCATGTTGGGCGGTGTATGATACACCATGACGCGATTTTAAAAAATATATCTCTGCATTTTCCCGCGTGTGTGGAATGTTCTCAATTATTGCTGACACCGAGTCTGAAACCATCGATAAAAATGAAATCATATGATGAGTTAGATTGGAGATAAAGGCGTGAGAGAGACTCAATGGCCTTGAAGTTACAGGCGTTTGAGAATTCATTTCGTTCTATAAAGGGCAACTTTCATTGGATTTTCTTCCCGTTTTTTTTCAACCGAGTCTAAAACTGTTAGCGACTGTGAAAAATGAAATGATATATCGAATTTGATTTGAAATAAAACTGGGAGAGAGAGCAAGACACCACAGGCCTACAAAACAGGCCTCAAAGCTATGCGAGTTAATAAAATGGTGGATATTTGTTTATAATTATATGAAGCCTCTCCCAGAATGGGTGGAGCTACTCTGCAAACCGAGTAAGCCACACCCCGGACAGACACCCAACAGACAGACAGACAGAATCATCTACGGCTATTTATAATATAGATGACTGTACCCGAGTTGCCGTTTTGTCATGGTTTAAACCAATCATAATTCAAACAATTATTTTGCACAAATGTATTTGTAATATACGTGATATCACATTTTATAAACAATTGAAGTTGAAAAAAAAAAATTCACCAAAAAAATCCAAAAAAAAAATTGCAATTTAAAAAACAAAAACCCTTAGGACATACCGACGGGAGAGATATGTGCATACCAGAAGTTTGGTACGATTTCACAAAAGTTTGAGAAAGTAGTTCAGTGACAACACAACACAACACAACACAACACAGGACAGGACAGGACAGACGCTGCACAAATATATATATAGATAAACATAATTTAAAAACACACCTGGTCACAAGTGTGCCTCACTGACCGGGTCCTCAGTCGAGGTCCTCAGCATCAGCCCATTTCGGCCCTTAAAGCTCGATACGGTCAGCTAAGGTGGACCAGCAGTGGCACATATGCCTCCACATTCAGCAGCTACACCTGGATGCGTACATACCCCCACCCCCAGCCAGTGAGAACACAGCCTACAACAACAAAACCGCCTCCACTCCCAGAATCAACAGCCCCTCATCCACTCACCCACACACCAAAAAAAAACAAAAAACCAATCGACCACCTACCCTTACAACATGCACCACTCAAACAAAAACACATTCATGCAAAAACCACACATACTACACCGACACCGACACCGACACCGACACACACACACACACACACACACACACACACACACACACACACACACACACACACACACACACCTCCATTTCTCTTCCGTGCTCACTCACTACCCCTTTAGGCTGAAATGAACCACCCCCACAACCTCAACCTACACCGTTCAGTTCAACGTGCCTCTATAAACTTCCTCCATATCCAAAGTGAGCCTTTCAAGGCAACCTTGGCCACTTTGTCACACACCCTCCTTCTTTCTGTCCCACACACTCCAAGCCGAGCAAGAAATGCAGAAAACGAATTGCCAATATACCCTCTACACCCCACCTCAAATGGCTGACAAGAAACTCGCCAACCCTTCTCCCGACACTCTGCCTCCAGCTCACTGTACTTTCTTCTCTTCCTCTCGTGCCCCTCCTCCATGTTCTCTTCCCAAGGTACAGACAATTCCCTTAAGATGACCTATCTTGTTGCACCTGACCAGATGACAATGTCAGGCCGCAACCTTGTCACACAAATCTTCTCTGGGAATACCAATTGTGGCTTTCGGTCTGCCACCACCTGCCAATCACAAGCATCTGACAGCCATCTTGCTTTCCACCTCCTCCTCTTTCCACCTCTTACCAATTGGCCCTCTTTGACAAACAACACCTCTCCTGCATCGGTCTCCTTCTCCACTCTTCTCTCTTGATCTCAGCACCTCTTGTTGCACCATCTGCACTACCACCGCAAGCACCTGATCATGACGCCACTTGTATCTTCCTGCTGGTAATGCTACTGAGCATGCACTCAGTGCATGCTGCATCGTTCCCAAACCTCCACATAAAGAACATCTCTCCTCCTGCAACAACCCCCACAATCTCAGGTTTACTGGTAACGGAAGCACATCATACGTTGCCCAAGCAGGAAACTCAACAATAGCGGCTCCATCCTCCAAATCTCTTGCCACTTCAATGTCCTCACCATGTTCTTCAAACAGCGTGGCACTCCCAACCACCTCCTCACAGACCCCATATGTAAACACATGATGATATGATGATCATAAACCAAACATATTGTCACGCAACCGTGATTAACACCACAGTTACGGATGGCCGATTGCGAGACTTTCCACTCCCGAGGCGAAAACTCAATGGCGGATTCAAACTCAACACAAAGTTAAACGCGCGGAAGGGCAGACACAGCAAGCTCCGCAGCCCTATCTATTAAAATGAAACACCCAGGAAAACTGCGTTCAGATATATACAGAAAATAATATAAGGATTTATTATTTATAAGTAAAGACAGTGAAAAAGCCCGCGCCGGTAATACTAATAACTCGAATAAGCCTAAATTGGGATCCCACACACAACAGATATCAAACACGATACGAGGGAGGTGAATACGAAAATAACACGTCTTTTAGTTTTATGCAAAGTGTATTCGCGGGTACGGCCTTATCTCGTCCTTGTCGTCTTGGTGACCGCCGTCCAACACCCGGCTCCTTTCATCCCGCGGCACGCCTCACTCCAAGTTCCACGGCCCCGCGGCCCTCTCCGTCCGCCTCCAAGCGCCACCAGGCCTCGGCGGTTCAACGGCCCACCCACACCACGAGCTCCTTTGCTCCAACGGTCCAACGCAGGGCTGCACAAAGCAAACGAACTCCACTTGACTCGACTCGACTCGACTCTCTGCGGGAGTGCTGGCAGCCAAGTGCCAACTGTTCAGTGCCAACTGTTCAGTGCCAACTGCCAACTGCAACGAACTCTCCCTAAAATGGCGTCCGACTGTCGAATATCTCTCGCCGATGACGTCACATTGGCGCACTCCTCAGCCAATAATAGCCTCCCAACTCGCCGGCTCGCCCAGGCCACGCCCTCTGCGGCATCGCTCCACTCTCCCGTCCCCGACCCCACGGTCCTTCTGTTATAACACGTGCCAGGCGAGGTTTGTAGGCCTTGGAGGTGTAAACGGTGGCGGCCAATTGTGGCGGTGTTTTTGGCCTGGTTTCCTGTCCATTTGTTCCGAAGTCATTGTCAGGGAAAGGAATTATTTAATGTTGCGCTAAGGACCTAACTAATGTTTATGTGGTTTGCAGTGCCATAATGGACAAAGGTTTGACTACTAGGTGAAACTCACAGGGGCGTTACCTTTAATCCCTCACTATTTAACACTCGAACCTCCAGGTAGAACCACAATCATACATCTTCCCCCGACAAACGCCTAAACATCAAGAACTTATTACATGTAGAGTCCTTGTCACGACAGCCGAATACCTACCTATTCAGATCTACCTAGCTCTAGATGTTGCTCTACCAAATTCATAACACAGCCCCCCCCCCTGGAACCGTAGCTCCTGCAAGGTTCACCGCAGGCGCTACCATTCCAGCCTTAACACTTACTGTCACACATTTAATTAACCTATGAAATAAATCAGGAAGGGCTGTGGGAAGTGAGTCGGACTACCTACCTACACTTCCTTAACATGCTGAACCCCTTAACCATCATGCAAGTATGTACATTTTCTTCGTTGTTCCTGTGGAGGGAGGAAACAAACAACACACAACACTAACTTAACCACAAAACTTAACCATCTTTCCAAAACTCAAAACTCTAACCTTTGTACATACCCCGGTCTACAGACCGCGTCCCCCGGTGGATGCCACAAGACACAACCTTACCTGCGGGGCCATCCCCAATGCATCCCCCTAAATTTCCACGGGCCCTGTCCAGATGTTACAGGTGAGTGACACGGCTCGGTGGATTTCGCCCACATTCATGCAACACAGACCCCTTAACCACTCATTCTCATTCCATAGGTCATCAAGGCATTTCAAAAATCAACAAAGCACTTATTTCGATACACCCCCTGCAGGACCATGGCATTGATGTCATTCACGTGTGTGTGCATTCCTCAACTAGGCAGCGGGGAGGTACCGCACAAAAAGATGGTGGGGGCGCATCAGGCTGTGGTGCCCGCAGTCCCAAAAACAAGTCAACCGACTTACAAGTTCATTGCCCCCCCCCCCCCTTTTACCTCTTGGCCCCGTGACAGCCCAACAGCCCCTTTCCGCCGTTACCTCGCCGGTGAGGGTCTCCACACACACCAGGCTCCTTTGCCTCCTGCTTTCGCGCAGCAACACGGGTCACCGGGGGACTTCCTCACCCCGCGGCGCCCAACCAGACCCTCCACCGACGAGCTCCAATTTCCAGTTACCACCGGCTGCCAGGGGTAATTGCCGCAGAGGGGGGCCCGCAGGCATCGCTCCTCAGAGCTTGCTCTGTACCTGCGGACACACACACCTTCCCCACCCACAAGACC
Source organism: Myxine glutinosa (assembly GCF_964187855.1). Taxonomy (NCBI): domain Eukaryota; kingdom Metazoa; phylum Chordata; class Myxini; order Myxiniformes; family Myxinidae; genus Myxine; species Myxine glutinosa. The sequence goes on along the minus strand of NW_027618086.1, from coordinate 18,847 downwards.
CCAAAACACACTTCCTCCCCCGCTGCCATTCAATTCTCCACACAACTCAGCACAATTCAGTACAATTCTTGGTGTAAAAGGTGTTACAAGGCTTGCCATGGCCTGCCACATGTGAAATCCCCCAGTTCACATTTAAACCATCACACATTTCCAAAAGCACATTTCCAAAAGCACAAGTATCGCCCCTCATTATCTCCAATAAACATCACTCACTCTCCAGGTTCCACTCTCACGACCACATCAAAACACCTAACCACAATACAAAAACATACGCCACCCACAAGACACTGTGGCTCCCCTTCCATCCCCTCACCGGCCATGTCATCACTCTCACCCGCCTCCCAACTCCAATTTACATGTCCCCAATTTCCAAAGCAAGTCCTGAAGCCTGGGACAGTACTCCTCAAAACACTCACCTCAAGTGCAGGTAGTTGCAGGTTGGTCAGGTTCAAGAGTGTCATCCACCACACCTAATTTCCCCCAAAATTTCACATTGGGCCTACCAAATACTTCCAAATTTCTCTTTTGTCCCCACTACACTGGCAGGTATGTGGATCCGCATCCAACGGTGATCATCACTACACAACTACCTGTGGCCACGACAGCTCTGCACCTCTACCGTGCAAGGGTCATCGGGACAAGGTGAGCAGTCAAAACGCCAACATGGCCCATGAGTGTCCATAAGGGTGCGACCCACCATCCATCCTTCGACCCCCTGCGAGGAACACAGCTGCACCAGCCCCAGCTGGCCAATGTGGTGAGCACTTGCTGCCACAACACACACTACCGCACACACAACCCCGGCCCTGGGGAGCACGGTCGCAGTGCGTGGCATCCCTACAGCCCCGTCCCCTGCACCTCCCCATCATCCCCCAGTCCGACTACAGAACTGCAGCCCCCCCAGTGCTCACCCACACTTGACCACACCAAGGTCCAGTCAACAGCCATGCTCCACCAGGAGACTCACCCAGAAGACATGGTCCACACACCTCGGACACGCACAGCACCACGTTGACCCTCAGGCTACACAACTACATCCCCATAACCCCGCGTCCCAAATATCAGCACAGTTGCCCCCGCAACCAGTTGAAGCTGTGTCCTGCTACCTTATTAATTTTATCACAGCCTCCAACACTTTGGTCTACACACCTGGATCAATAATGGTGTCACTGTACAGTGTCCACCATGACATTTCAAAATCCACCCTTAAATTTGCATCTAACCCACAGATTACCCATGCCAAACATTTGTCACCTTTTACTAACCTCACCAAAGAAGGATGCTTTGCCATACACATGCCAGCCGAGCATGGCCCATATGCTCGGCTCGTTACACATCTCCCGATTCACATCCCCATGGCTCTCGTCCCAACCCGAGAGTCCATAAATCAGAACGGAGCATCTGTGGAAGGTCACTCACACCATCACGTTCCACAGATGCCCCAATGGTTGTCCGGCAGGCTATCTCCATCCCTGTCCATTCGGTTTGACCCGCGTCCATAGACCAATGTAGAAGAATTTGTAGCTGAGAGACTCAGGACTCCAATGACCGGACACAGGTTTACAAAAGGTCTGGTTTATTAACTGGTTATTCACTTCATTCCATTTACCAAATAATACCGCATAATTCAATGGCTGAGATTAACTCTTTTCGCATGGTCCTTCTCGTTCGGCTAATGTTCCTCCGACACTCCCGTTGGTCAGAGCTCCTCGCAGCAAGTTCTCCTTTTGCTCAAAGTCCCTTCTGTTTATATCGGCACACTTCAGTTAATCCTCTGTCCGCTGAAATCGTAATCCCTTCTCCGCTGACGTTACTGGTCGCCTCCCTGGCACCAGCTGGCCCCCCTCCTGCTGTGAGTTCCATTCACCAAACAATAGGGGGGTGCTTCAGCCAGGGGCTGTGACCAGGTGGACAAGAGATTATCATGTTCGGGCGCATTCCTGACTCATTTACAAACTCGTCTTTCACAGAGTTTGCATGTAAAATGTATCTGCTTTGTTACCAGGTTAATTAATAAGTTACCAGTGCCAATTAATAAGTTACACTGAGTTACACTTTCACAATTCCCTCATCTTTTTGTTTTTGTTTATATTAACCATTAATCTAAACATCAATATAAGTAAACAATCAATCACTACAAGTAAACATCATTACAAGTATAAGTAAATAATCAGTCACTTTGGTAATCAAATTCCCTTGGGCATACACCGTCATCCTGCAAGAATCACAAAACATTTCGTTGGTCATTGACTCCTTCCATATCGTTCAGTCTATTGCATTTGCATCACAAATATATTTTCAAAACAACACTTCACCATCACCAAGATACAACAATTTCACTTCATTTTCAAGTTTTATAAAGCATCTGCACCATCTGGCAAAAAACGTTTGCCTCCACACAAATGTTGACTTTGTTTGAAAGGAAGGGCTGATCACTTGTGTTTGAATCCTGGTATGAAACATTTTCTCCTAATGTCTTCATAGCTCCTGCACTACTTCGTGTAGGATTTCGCTGTTGTGGTAACATTTCGGAGTCATAGACTGACCCTGCTCTCCTTGTAGCATTCTTGCCACTTTTTGCTGTAAACCATAGTAATTCCTGAACAAGGCCTTCACCCAGTTGTAGTCGACTTGCCTCCTCCCTCATTGTGAGTGGGCAGCAAGTATTGGTGTGACGTTGATTGGCCAGCAAGATGTGGAACAGGGATGCCGGATGCATCCACACTGATGTTGGGACCATGGTGTTCAGGTCATTCATGGTCCTTACCAGGAGCAACCAGCAGAATCGTGCACAGCTGTTGTGACAAGGGCACAGCCGTTTTTTGCAGCTCCATGCTGGTTCCCTGGACGTTGGTGAAGTAATAACATATGTCCCCGCATTTCACAGAGGTTGCAGGTAAAATGTCGTTGTCCTGCAACTTCTGATGAGGTGAATGTTCGAAGCCTTCGAACAAGAGTAAGTGATCGCCTTTCTTTCATATGTTGCAGTGTGATCCAGGCAAATGGTCACATAAATTTCCTTGGTGAAGGTAAGCATTCATCTCCAAGTTACACGGGAGAATGTCTTCATCATTCTTTGAGAAAGAGGGTGTATGCCACGATTAACTTCATTTTTTAGCCACAAATTTTCTTTCTCGAACTTCTTCCCAATTCCGTTAGCAATCCCTCCAAAATGTGATCTCGTCTTATCCTTATGCTCAGTCACCTCTGAATCTGCTTTCCGCACACACTGGATCAGATAGGGTACATCTTACCATGAAATCAGCATAATCATGTATATCTTCCGACAGTTTCACATTCAACAATTTGTTGTTTTTCCTTAACACAAAAGTTATATTCATTTATATGCGTCACACAAATAATATTCAATCAGGTATGTATTTTATTACTAAACTAAGAATAGCATTGTATATGATTACAATCACAAACGGGAATACCTAATTCCCAACAACAATTTTTTTTTCTCAAACCAACAAATTAAACATAATGTATTATTACCATAATTCCTCTCCACTTTTTCTTTTCCCTCTTTTTCCTAACAGTGTGTCACTCGTGGTGATATGAGTTCACTGATATTGTAATTGACACAACTCATAACATTGTCGTTATGCCATTATCTTAATTCTACTGTTTCATTTGCAACATCACTTGATTTAATCTTTTAATCTCAGTATTTATTCATATCATCATAACAATCTTTCTATTTTAGGTCCATATTTGTTTCTATTCTTATCAACCTCCTACGGTTTATCAATTTGTTCCAAAACACTGCAACCAAAGGTTTTAACCAAAGCTCTACCAAACTATTTCCAATTTGAACTCAACATGCTAATTAAACAACAATTCAAAGAATTAACTTCAATGGGTCAACAAACTCATTTTATAAACAGATCTAATTTTCCCATCCAATATTTTCCTTGCCAAATGTCATATTGCAACACTTTAATAAACCTTCGAAAAATGTCTCCCAAATCAATAAATTCCCTTTTTACTTCCCAAATACTCATCTGTAAATTACATATTCAATTACAGTTTTTTTTTTTTCTATTTGTTCGGCCTAAATGGCCACTGAAGTGGCTGCCAACATGCAGTACCGTTTTTATCTACCAAGCAAGTATTCGTCCACATAAGATCTCTACCAAAATGTTGTTTGTAAAAAACAAATCTGGGATTTCTGATTACATGGATGCACACTCTCAGGACATTTCAGGCTGCTTGTTAACAATCCACTACGATTAATTAATTCCTTTACCCACAATCAAATAATTAGTACAAATTGAGGATATTATCCCTATCACATTCATTTATAGATTCATTATGTTGGATCTAAATTTTCTCCCACTGCTGCAAGGAAGAACAATAGCTCTAATAAGTCTTTGTAATATCTCACTTCATTTACCCAGCATCGAAGAATTTATTTACTATCCATTCCCATCTGTTAACCAGTGACTTTGTTTGAACTCCAAAACTTAATTTGATGAATCCCATGTGTATGGTACCACTTATTGAAACCCCTACTTTTGTAGAAAATATCCAAGTAAGTGTTTTTATACACCCCCTTAACTGTTGCTCATCCATTTCTATGCACCCAGTGAGTACTACTGACACCAGTATGCCAATATAGGTGTGCGAGATTAACAAATATGTTGCAGGTACACGTAACAGCGCGTTCTGAGTATAAATAACGTAACAGCGCGTTCATGGCTGCCCCTTGGTTTAAGATGCACAATGCATTCCGTTTTAAAACTCACAATAGTTCAAATCAGCAAGATTTTCTTTACTATTTTCCCATATCATCTATGCCTAATACACATCCATACATGCAGCACAATTTATATGCTGATAAAATTCAAGTTTATATATATATATATAAATCCATGAGCAGAGTATTCTGGGAAGTCAGTGTAAGACCTCTCCCAAATTTGGATAATTTTGTACTCCCTCATTTCCTTTTATGAAGCTCATATCCATAAATAGCTGTTATTCTCATATAAATTCTATCAAAATGGAATCCCCAAATTACTCACAATTTTACTATTTAATTAATGGCTGCTCATAACCCAGCACATCAAATCTTTATATTCCATCTCCCTTGACAAAAGAGATAATGTTCATAATCAAATTTTATTTCTATTTTATTTTACGGATTCTCTGCATATTCAATCCCATCCACATAAAACTATCCATTTCCAGACAGGCACACTGTCGGTGTCAACAATCTTGTAAGATTGATACACAAAACAATAAAAAACACTAACATTGACACACAAAAAATACACACACACATGCATTATGCGTATTTGTTTGTGTTGGAACTATTATTTACAGATCAAGATGGGTGTCAATTTTATTTCAATTTCATAAAATTTGTCCTTCAATTTTTTATAAATGCTAATACACAAATGGACCAAAAAGTTTATTCTTAGAAAACCCCTATGATGTCACATTGAAATTACCCTTTCAGTTCCCACAATAATTTATCCAAATTTGACTACACACCCATTTACATGTCAGTCGACCACTGACTTATCAATCGTGTGGAACAATAGTCCGAAATTCCCACCTGATCATCATGTGACCCTTGTCCCTTGGTTTAAAATTTGCAAAGCAATTGTTCCAACTTTGTAAATTTAAAATTGTGTGCCCAACATAAAAGATCCAATTTCGGCATTTGATCAATTAATTATCATTTTGCTTACAAGCAAAAGAAAAAAATGAATAATTCTTGCTCCGAAAACTTTTCAGACCCAAGAATCATCGACAGTTATTCATGTTTGTCCAGTAATCTAATTTGTTGAGGCCAATCGTCATTTGGGATTTGTCGCAATGAAGGCCTAATCATTGTCTGAGATATCGGTCAGCACTGGTACCCTTGATCTTGGTTTCTTTGTCCTTGGTTTCTTTGTCCTTGGTTTCTTTGTCCTTGGTTTCTTTGTCCTTGGTTTCTTTGTCCTTGGTTTCTTTGTCCTTGGTTTCCCTGTTGAAATTGTCTTCTGCTCAGATATGGGCATCTCCTTATCCAGTGTCCCATCTCTCCACAGTTGAAGCACCGGCTTCTGTCGTTACCTGCTCTGTCCACCTGTGCATTTGTATTGCTGGGCTGCATCTCTACATCCCTGAGTTGCCACTGCAATCTCTCGTTGTCTCCTGAAACACGAAAAAATTCTCTGTACCGTCCTTTTTGGGGAGACAACTGGAAATCAGATGGGACAACCGTCACGTTCATTCCTAATTTTGAGGGCAGTTGTGCATTTGTCTCCTCCACTGTATCCTGTATCCTTTTTATTTTAAGTTCTAGATCCGTTATCCGTTCTTGCTGTTCCCGTTGTCTGGATTCACCATCCCAAAGATGGAATGCAAGCCAGTCTACCGTTAGATTCTGTCTCTTCCTGGCTTTCAATCTTTGTTCCAATCTTTCCAATCGACTTCGCTCAAATGTACCATCTCTTGGAAACTCCTGATCATGTCCCTTTGTCCACAAATACCAATTCTCGACCTGCCTTATAGCTTCTGCACCATAACGGTCGTACATATGATGTGTACAAGTACCTTTTTGTGGAATCTCTGGTTGTCCTTGTGTATTCTTGCAGGCTCCATTTCCCATTCTGCCTTTTATCAAAGTAGCGTTGGATGTGTTGTAGTTTGTTCCTCTAAAGCTTCACTCGTACCTCCAGGAAGGGTCTCTCCACCTGTTCACCCGGTGATTTTCAGAGAATCTCCCTCAGCCGTGGCTTTTGCACAATCCAATCTCACAGATCAGTATTTGCAGATGAGCCGGAGGGTCAGTATGAAATGGGTGAATCCTCAGGTGTCCGCTCTGTTGACGGGGAAATCACACAATGGTAACCGCACATATATATCTGTATATAAACTCACCACCTTGCTCAATTTTCCCAGGTTGTCTCCACATTGTTAATATCTCGCAAAGATATCAAAGCTTCTTTCTTGAGACCGCATTTTCATCAATCAAACAATCAATATATTCAATTCAATTTATTCAGTTCAATTTATTCAGTTAAATTTATTCAATTAAATTCAATCAATTAGATTCAATCAATTAATAATTCAATCAATTATTCAATTTCAATTAATTCATCACTATTCATCAATAAATCAAATTAATCATTTTGGATGACTCCTTGCATAAGCCCTTTCCCCAATGATGTCAGGACAGGTCCATCCATTGACCGTCACCTCTGGTTCGTACCTCATGTTAATTGATGAGTCACCGTCCTGTCCTAGGGTCATATCTGACATATTTCCCCATTTTGCCTGGTCTCCACAAATTTTCTTTGCAACCACTAAAGGCAACTCATCCTTCATTCGTGAGACAGCCAAAATGGATGGCAGATATTAAAGTTCTTTGGGAAAAATATCTCATCATTTTCCTTTTAATAGTACCCAAAATCTCTTGGCAATATAAATTTCGTAAAACTCCTGAAATGGGACTGTCAAATTCCTTCAATCATGCTAAATTTTGAAACTCCATCGCTTGTAATACCCAATTTATCCCATAGGGCTTGAAAGTTCTTTCCCAAGTTCATGCAGCATTCTGCATTTGAACCCTATGATATCATTCATAATAATCATCATGATTTTATAGTCATGGTCCTATCATAATCATCTATTTAAACGAACATTTCCTTTATCTCCACAGCTATGTGGTATAATCAACAATAGAATAAAACTGTACATAGCAACAGGCTACCTCATGGCCACTTAGTATACCTATTGACAATAAGTCATAACAATATCGAATAATCATTGAACAATTCAAAAATCGCTTCCCCTGCTCCAGCCGCAGCATCCGTGATATTTGTTTGCTCATTCACTATTCCTGATTCGTCATCAAGGATCTCCATCATCACACAGTGTACTTAATTCCGCATTTTAATGAGAATTCAACAGGAATTTACGACTCAAAGGAAAAAGAACGAGCAGACCTTTTGCAGGATGATCGTTACAAAAATCGTTACATATATTCAAGTATTTATGATGTCGACAAATCATATCTTAATTCTTACAAGATTTTGGTTCTTTGAATAAATCACAGCACCGGGAGAACCAGCTCCAAAAAATGGATCTTTGTGTTTATTCAGCACCCTAGTAATTGGCTCTTTGTGTACTAATTACACAGCACCCAGGCCCCGCTCATATGGATCTTTGTGCAGCGCTACACAGCACCTGAACAAAAGGGGTTTCATCTACATTTTCCCTATTCGGTGTACCATCCGTGATATTTGTTTGCTCATTCACTATTCCTGATTCGTCATCAAGGATCTCCATCATCACACAGCGTACTTAATTCCGCATTTTAATGAGAGTTCAACAGGAATTTACGACTCAAAGGAAAAAGAACGAGCAGACCTTTTGCAGGATGATAACTGGAATTAGTCGTGAAAATATATTCAAAATACACAAAAATACACACCCACACAAATAAACAACATTTATTCCGTTTAACAGAACAAACATTTCCTCTATCATGACATGCATGTCTTCAAAATTATATGCCCAAGAGAAAAAGTAAAATTAACTAAAACTGTGGGCAATGATAATCCGGGGACCATACCGCTCCATCCTGATTGGACGAGTGCGTGCTAGAGTCGTTAACAACGACAGTCCAGATCCGATTGTTCAAAATTTCAACTCAATCGATCGAAAAATGAACGCAGGGATGCATTTTAAAGGTGCAGTGGCACTAACTGAGTTGCCACGAATATGGCCACGAAATTGCCAATATGGCCATCACAAAATATTTTCCCTAATCAATTGGCTCATAGCATAACCAATCTGTAAGTATTTCATCCGAAGATGTATCTCTGAGGACTTTTAATTAAATAAGTCATTTATAAATCAACGAGTTAATTTATTAAATGATTAATCAATAAATCAATATTTTCCTTGACAGCCACATCACTTGGTCAGTGTCATGTCCAAATATCAGCTTCCTTACTCAAAAGGTGCCTGAGTTAATGTAATGTAATTACTGTAATAAGATTACTGCAATTACTGTAATGATTACTGTAATTACTGTAATTACCGGAACTGTAATTACTGTAATTACCTCAGGTAATTACTGTAATGTAATTACTGTAATTTAATAAGAAATGTAATTAATTATATAAGTACTTCTATAATCGCTCATAATTAAATAACTCGTGAATTCTTATCCGGTTTATTTAACATTTGAGTGTCCCCAAAACGTTGGAGCAAAACGTTGCAACAACGAAAGTAAAACGTTGTCGCGACGTTGTGGAAACGTCAGCAAAACCCAACATTTAAATGTTCACAAAACGTTGGAGCAAAACGTTGCAACAACGAAAGTGAAACGTTGTGGCGACGTTGTGGAAACGTCAGCAAAACCCAACATTTAAATGTTCACAAAACGTTGGAGCAAAACGTTGCAACAACGAAAGTGAAACGTTGTGGCGACGTTGTGGAAACGTCAGCAAAACCCAACATTTAAATGTTCACAAAACGTTGGAGCAAAACGTTGCAACAACGAAAGTGAAACGTTGTGGCGACGTTGTGGAAACGTCAGCAAAACCCAACATTTCAATGTTCACAAAACGTTGGAGCAAAACGTTGCAACAACGAAAGTGAAACGTTGTGGCGACGTTGTGGAAACATCAGCAAAACCCAACATTTAAATGTTCACAAAACGTTGGAGCAAAACGTTGCAACAACGAAAGTGAAACGTTGTGGCGACGTTGTGGAAACGTCAGCAAAACCCAACATTTAAATGTTCACAAAACGTTGGAGCAAAACGTTGCAACAACGAAAGTGAAACGTTGTGGCGACGTTGTGGAAACGTCAGCAAAACCCAACATTTAAATGTTCACAAAACGTTGGAGCAAAACGTTGCAACAACGAAAGTGAAACGTTGTGGCGACGTTGTGGAAACGTCAGCAAAACCCAACATTTAAATGTTCACAAAACGTTGGAGCAAAACGTTGCAACAACGAAAGTGAAACGTTGTGGATTATCCCAATGGATAATCCCAATGAATCACAATGCAATCCCATTAAAATCCCATTAAAATCCCATATCTTGTCACCCTTTGCATTGTTGAAAGCAATTAATTCCATATCTCAATATTACCTCTATTTATATATACTAGGGCGTGCCCGCACGTACGTGCTTGCCCGTACGTGCTTGCAAAAAAACATGCGTGCAAGCAACAACAAAAACTTTGAAACCACGTGGCAGTAACGACCACCGAACCCCCCTCCTATTTACATGCAATGGTTTGGTCCATTCGCAAAGCCAAAACGAACGACCACAGAACCCCCCCTCTATTTACATGAAATGGTTTGGTCCATTCGCAGAGCCAAAGCGAACGGCTTGCGAGTACGGTGACCATACCTTGGGACCCACTTGTCCGATTAATTTCAAACCTTGACAAATTTTCCATTCCTTCCCTTCCTGATCTTTCGATGTAGGGCTGGGTTCTTTTTTTAGGATCATGTTGCATCGAGCATTATTTTCCAAAACAGTGTGAACATTAACCCACACCAAAACCTCTGACATCCCACCATTAACACCTATTGTAAGCGTGCCGAATCAGTAAGCATCACCCCTTCTATGAGCCTCGACCAGAGGGTGGTTGTTACTCACAAACACTCGTCGCTAGCTGTTCCATTGTCTGCCGATTCCCACTCTGCTGTTTTTGTCTCATAATCACCAAACAAGAACAGTACACATTTCCTGTAATTATCTCTCATAATCAGGATAAATTTGGAACAGCCCTTAAACTAACACCAAGCAGATCAATTTTTATATTTAGGTTGAGGTTTCACACAAACTGGTTAACTAAATAATACAGAATTATTTTTTCGTTAAAAAAAACAACAGCACTGGTTCCGTGTCACCCATGCTATTTATCTGGCAAATTTCGTCAAAAAAAACAACAGCACTGGTTCCGTGTCACCCATGCTATTTATCTGGCAAATTTCGTCAAAAAAAAACAACAGCACTGGTTCCGTGTCACCCATGCTATTTATCTGGCAAATTTCGTCAAAAAAAACAACAGCACTGGTTCCGTGTCACCCATGATATTTATCTGGCAAATTTCGTTAAAAAAACAACAGCACTGGTTCCGTGTCACCCATGCTATTTATCTGGCAAATTTCGTTAAAAAAAACACAACAGCACTGGTTCCGTGTCACCCATGCTATTTATCTGGCAAATTTCGTCAAAAAAAAACACAACAGCACTGGTTCCGTGTCACCCATGATATTTATCTGGCAAATTTCGTTAAAAAAACAACAGCACTGGTTCCGTGTCACCCATGCTATTTATCTGGCAAATTTCGTTAAAAAAAAACACAACAGCACTGGTTCCGTGTCACCCATGCTATTTATCTGGCAAATTTCGTCAAAAAAAACAACAGCACTGGTTCCGTGTCACCCATGATATTTATCTGGCAAATTTCGTTAAAAAAACAACAGCACTGGTTCCGTGTCACCCATGCTATTTATCTGGCAAATTTCGTTAAAAAAAACACAACAGCACTGGTTCCGTGTCACCCATGCTATTTATCTGGCAAATTTCGTCAAAAAAAAAACAACAGCACTGGTTTCGTGTCACCCATGCTATTTATCTGGCAAATTTCGTCAAAAAAAACAACAGCACTGGTTCCGTGTCACCCATGCTATTTATCTGGCAAATTTCGTCAAAAAAAAACAACAGCACTGGTTCCGTGTCACCCATGCTATTTATCTGGCAAATTTCGTCAAAAAAAAAAACAGCACTGGTTCCGTGTCACCCATGCTATTTATCTGGCAAATTTCGTAAAAAAAAAACAACAGCACTGGTTCCGTGTCACCCATGCTATTTATCTGGCAAATTTCGTCAAAAAAAACAACAGCACTGGTTCCGTGTCACCCATGCTATTTATCTGGCAAATTTCGTCAAAAAAACAACAGCACTGGTTCCGTGTCACCCATGCTATTTATCTGGCAAATTTCGTCAAAAAAAAACAACAGCACTGGTTCCGTGTCACCCATGCTATTTATCTGGCAAATTTCGTCAAAAAAAACACAACAGCACTGGTTCCGTGTCACCCATGATATTTATCTGGCAAATTTCGTTTAAAAAACAACAGCACTGGTTCCGTGTCACCCATGCTATTTATCTGGCAAATTTCGTTAAAAAAAACACAACAGCACTGGTTTTGTTTCCTGGAAGCGTCCTGCAAAACGCTTTGCTTCTCGCAAAACGTCCGCCAATGGGAAGTAAAGGGAGGGAAAAGGAGCGGGAGGAAGAGACAGGGTGGCGGAATGGACATGAGGGACAATGAGGGACAGTGAGGGAGTGTTGGTATGCAATTTTTATCCAATCGCCATCTTTCACAGTAACTCTGGACCGGCATGAGGTGGGATTGTCTGTCATGAATTTATTTGTTGATCGAACGAGTTTTAATTTGTCTAAATCCGACCAGTCGTTTCCAAAGATATAAGCCTTTTTGTCGCAATACCATAAATTGGAATGAGGTAAAAATATATATATATAAATATAATTCCCTTTCCCGGTTCCCTGTCGCTCGCCGAGCGCCGAGCAAGTCGCTGGCTCGCTGAGCAAGTCGAGTGCTTTGAACAAGTGCAAAAAAAAGAAGTACTTTATACGTGTACGGGTGGGTAAACGAGTGTACCGGCCTTACACGTCCTGGAAGCAAATGGTCGCAAGGTGCACGCTTGCTCCGTTTGCTCCCAGGTCACAGTAAGACCCTTAATGACCAGCGCAAAAATACGTATTTACAGAAATCATTTAGGAAAAACACGAATAAATAGAATCATTTAACACGTTTCATCCTTGTATCACCTATGGACAATCGCAAGTCCCACACAAATCCTCCATGTATATACAACATAACTATTCCCAAGTTCGTAAATCATACTGGACCAAAAACAAGACACACTTACCTTTTAAAGACTTGTTTGTGTCCAGGTGATGTCAGCGGTGCCTCCAAATTGTAGAAGAATTTGTAGCTGAGAGACTCAGGACTCCAATGACCGGACACAGGTTTACAAAAGGTCTGGTTTATTAACTGGTTATTCACTTCATTCCATTTACCAAATAATACCGCATAATTCAATGGCTGAGATTAACTCTTTTCGCATGGTCCTTCTCGTTCGGCTAATGTTCCTCCGACACTCCCGTTGGTCAGAGCTCCTCGCAGCAAGTTCTCCTTTTGCTCAAAGTCCCTTCTGTTTATATCGGCACACTTCAGTTAATCCTCTGTCCGCTGAAATCGTAATCCCTTCTCCGCTGACGTTACTGGTCGCCTCCCTGGCACCAGCTGGCCCCCCTCCTGCTGTGAGTTCCATTCACCAAACAATAGGGGGGTGCTTCAGCCAGGGGCTGTGACCAGGTGGACAAGAGATTATCATGTTCGGGCGCATTCCTGACTCATTTACAAACTCGGCTTTCACAGAGTTTGCATGTAAAATGTATCTGCTTTGTTACCAGGTTAATTAATAAGTTACCAGTGCCAATTAATAAGTTACACTGAGTTACACTTCCACACCAACCACCATGCCAGGTCACCACATGCTGGTTGGCCCAGAGTCCTTGGAGGAGAGTGCCAGGCCGCATGCCCGGGTGGTCACCACATCAGTCCCAAGTTGGCCGTCCGCAGTGCCACCACCAAAGCGCGACCCACAACAACTCCCCCTAGTGGTCCTCAATATTTGCCATCCCAGGCTTGAGAAACCACCTCGGACCTCCCTGGAGGTCTTAACCCCCACCAGGGTCCGGTGACCCTGCCGGCCCGAGCCGCCGGCTCGGATGGCGCCCCGACGGACAAGGGACGCCACACTCCACCAGACCCCCCGTGGGACCCAGGTCGTACCTCGACACCCAAGGCTGGACCCCACGTCCAAATCTCGCCATCACAGCCCCCCAGCTGGCCGGCATACCCAAATTTTGAAAGGGGCAACTTTTGCCCGAGGCCATCACCCATGACCTCTCCATGTCCAAATCCCGCAGCCCGGGGACCAATCCCCACCATGGCTGCTCCAAATCAATTTCCCATTGTAATTTTATTTTACAAATTTTCATTCCCACTGCCAAACCGCAGCTGCAGGGAACAACCTCTACCACCGGTTGTTCTGCCCCTCCCTGCAGTTGATCCAAATTCCCTACAGGGACCAAATCTCCAGAAGCTCTATCTCCCGATCCTCCAAGATCCAAATCCAGCCCGGAGCCAACACACTCCCCCAACTGGTTGTCCAATTTTGGAGCCTCTGTTTCCAAATAGCAGTGTACAGTGAGCGTCCCCTCGGTCATTCCAACCACCTCCTCGGACCAACTCACCTCATCACCCAGGCTCCTTTGGGCCTGAACCAGCTCTACCTCCATGGGACTGTCACAGGTCTCCAGCCGCTGGATCAAATCATCCTCATCATCATCATCATTACAAATCATTCCTGGCCCCGCCAGGCTTTGATCAATATCCCCAATAAATACCCGGTCCGGCTCTATCGCATGGACCCCCAAAAACTCTACCCCCTCTTGCTCCGCACCACCGCCCTGGTGCTGCACAATTCCAAATTCATCCCCCGGTTGGGGTGTTGTGACATCCACACGGTCCCGATAAACAACCAGGCCAGAATGTGGGAAACATTCCCCATTACAACTCTCACATTCCAAATTTCCTTCCCCGCTCACCTGTGGACACTCCACGTTTACCTGCAGGCATTCCCCATCTACCTGTACACATTCCCCATCGAACTGTGGACATTCTCCGCTCACCTGTACACTTACCACAATTGCCATTTCCCTTTTTAATCCATTAATTTGGTCACTCATGTCCTTCAGTCCTTCCCTCCATTCCTTCCCCTGGGACTCCATTTTATTTTCCAACCCATCAATTTTGTCATTCAATTCCCGACTGGCTCGCTCACTCTGTGCGTTCATATCTCCCATCTGCTTTCCCATTTTGTTTTCCAGCCCATCAATTTTAATACTCTGAGCATCCATTAATTCCTTTTAAAATTTCATTAAAGCCTGGTCGTCTCTAGGGGCCGTCCCATTTGTTCCCGACTCCCCGGTAGGGGAGGGGCATAAGTTGGTGCTCGGGACGAGGGAGGTTCCAAGGCTCACCTCTGCATCAAATTCCCCTATTTCCGGCTCACTCCCAACGCTGACGGAGGCCTCGCTACGCACCTCCATTTCGTCGACCTCCGACATCCGCTTTTCGGAAGGTCGTTCCCCGCGCGCGTATTTATTTCAATTCCACAAACACAATTTAAATTTGTCGAAGACGCGATATCGCGCTCCGTATGCCCAATTGATTACTAAATTTCTCCGCCTCGCCTATAAAAAATTTGCGTTCGAACGTCGGGCGCAATGTACACCCGACCGTGTCGATGTCTCGCCGCGGACAAAAAAATTTGTCCGACGGGTTCGAATCCTACACTCCTGACACCACTTGTCACGCAACCGTGATTAACACCACAGTTACGGATGGCCGATTGCGAGACTTTCCACTCCCGAGGCGAAAACTCAATGGCGGATTCAAACTCAACACAAAGTTAAACGCGCGGAAGGGCAGACACAGCAAGCTCCGCAGCCCTATCTATTCAAATGAAACACCCAGGAAAACTGCGTTCAGATATATACAGAAAATAATATAAGGATTTATTATTTATAAGTAAAGACAGTGAAAAAGCCCGCGCCGGTAATACTAATAACTCGAATAAGCCTAAATTGGGATCCCACACACAACAGATATCAAACACGATACGAGGGAGGTGAATACGAAAATAACATGTCTTTTAGTTTTATGCAAAGTGTATTCGCGGGTACGGCCTTATCTCGTCCTTGTCGTCTTGGTGACCGCCGTCCAACACCCGGCTCCTTTCGTCCCGCGGCACGCCTCACTCCAAGTTCCACGGCCCCGCGGCCCTCTCCGTCCGCCTCCAAGCGCCACCAGGCCTCGGCGGTTCAACGGCCCACCCACACCACGAGCTCCTTTGCTCCAACGGTCCAACGCAGGGCTGCACAAAGCAAACGAACTCCACTTGACTCGACTCGACTCGACTCTCTGCGGGAGTGCTGGCAGCCAAGTGCCAACTGTTCAGTGCCAACTGTTCAGTGCCAACTGCCAACTGCAACGAACTCTCCCTAAAATGGCGTCCGACCGTCGAATATCTCTCGCCGATGACGTCACATTGGCGCACTCCTCAGCCAATAATAGCCTCCCAACTCGCCGGCTCGCCCAGGTCACGCCCTCTGCGGCATCGCTCCACTCTCCCATCCCCGACCCCGCGGTCCTTCTGTTATAACACGTGCCAGGCGAGGTTTGTAGGCCTTGGAGGTGTAAACGGTGGCGGCCAATTGTGGCGGTGTTTTTGGCCTGGTTTCCTGTCCATTTGTTCCGAAGTCATTGTCAGGGAAAGGAATTATTTAATGTTGCGCTAAGGACCTAACTAATGTTTATGTGGTTTGCAGTGCCATAAAGGACAAAGGTTTGACTACTAGGTGAAACTCACAGGGGCGTTACCTTTAATCCCTCACTATTTAACACTCGAACCTCCAGGTAGATCCACAATCATACATCTTCCCCCGACAAACGCCTAAACATCAAGAACTTATTACATGTAGAGTCCCTGTCACGACAGCCGAATACCTACCTATTCAGATCTACCTAGCTCTAGATGTTGCTCTACCAAATTCATAACAATATGATGTATCGGGTTGTTACGTTGGCTATGCGGGTGTTTTGGGTATGGGGGTGTCTTGTCTTCCATTGGGTATGTGGGTGTCTTCTGGTACATCCGGGAGATGGATGCCCTTGCCTTGCATAACCCCAGGTCACCTGTGGGCAAGGTGTAGTACCTGTCAGCCCTCCTTACCAGGGTAACGGTCTGTAGCCATGCGGTTTAAATGGCAGATGGCTCTGCACATCTGGTGGATGAGTGTCCAGTCGACTCCAACAGCATGGGCATAAGAGGGTGGATTCTCCAACGGCCATCAGAGAGACGGAGAGGGGTGGCAACCCCCGTCTATTCCACACACTTACTCATGTGTACCAGCCATAGAAAGGCAATGCCATCATTGTCCGAGGAGATTCGACATCATCATCATTGTTAAGTTTCTCATACATGGCTCTCACACTCCCCTTATACTCCACGATGTCATTTGTTCTCCACTTCCCTCTCTAATAAACTTCCGAGCCTTGCTCTTAGCGTTCCTCCTTTTCTTCATCCTCACCACAAACACCACAGGCTTGTGCTGGGTGGTAAGGTATACCATGCTCTCCCATCACTGCTTGGAATCTTTAACCCTCTAAAGCTGTCGCTTCCTTACCACCACCAAATCCAATTCTGTTCTATGCTGTCAACTCCAATAGGTAATCTTGTGGCTTTCCCACTTTTGAAAGAACGAACCAGCTATTGTCATCCCATTCTTTGCCACCAGCTCCACCAGCTCTTGACCCTCTCTATTCCTCATCCCCCAACCAATTTACCAACACATTCCTCTTCACCCGGCTCCAATACTCCCACATGCGCGTTAAAGTACCCCGCAATGCACAGCACCACCACGATATCAATCATTCCTATCCTTTCTAATGCATCCCTGAATTCCTTCTTTTCCACCCAATCCTTCCCGTTTGTGGCCCATAAACCGACATAACACACACCATTTGCCTCTGCATCACAACCAATGTCTTAACTATCCATCCCTCCCAGCTTTCCACTTTGACCACCTGCTTGCTGATCTCTTTTGATACTATTATTCCCAAACCATTACTCCTTCCATCCCCACCCGCATGCAACAGCTTGTATCCTCTCACCAACCCAATGACCTCTGTCATGATCTGGATACAACAAGTCACTCTGTCTCTGTTCCATCATGTCTCCTGCACACACAAAACTTCCAACCTCCTTCTCTGCATCATCTCCACCACCTCGACTCATCTCCCCTATATTGATCCCACATTTAAAATACTTTTCCAGACTCCACTTCTGAACCGCTGCCAAACTGGCAGAGCTAGTACCATCTTGATCAATTTTGGATGCTCAGATCAGCAATCAGCAGCACTGCCCGGACTGACCTGCTGGACATACACGACATGGCCAAAAGTATGCGGACACTCCTTCTAATTAGTGGATTGGCTGTTTCAGCCACACCCATTGCTGACAGGTATATATAATCAAGCACACAGCCATGCAATCTTCATAGACAAACATTGGCAGTAGAATGAGCCATACTAAAGAGCTCAGTGACTTTCAACGTAGTACAGTCATAGGATGTCACCTTTCTAACAAGTCAGTTCATCAAATTTCAGCCATGCTAGATCTGCCCCTGTCAACTGTAAGTGCTGTTATTGTGAAGTGGAAACGTCTAGGAGCAACAACAGCTCAGCCGCAAAGTGCTAGGCCACACAAGCTCACAGAACGGGAACGCCGAGTGCTGAAGCGCGTAAAAATCATCTGTCCTCGGTTGCAACACTCACTACCGAGTTCCAAACTGCCTCTGGAAGCAACATCAACACAACAACTGTTCGTTGGGAGCTTCATGAAATGGGTTTCCATGGCCGGGCAGCCGCAAACAAGCCTAAGATCATGCGTAATGCCAAGCGTCGGCTGGAGTGGCGTAAAGCTCGCTGCCATTGGACTCTGGAGCAGTGGAAACGCGTTCTCTGGAGTGATGAATCAAGCTTCACCATTTGACAGTCCGACGGACGAATCTGGGTTTGGCGGATGCCAGGAGAACGTGACCTGCCTGAATGCATAGTGCCAACTGTAAAGTTTGGTGGAGGAGGAATAATGGTCTGGGGCTGTTTTTCATGGTTCGGGCTAGGTCCTTTAGTTCCAGTGAAGGGAAATATTAATGC